>NC_137162.1:56998607-57048607 GCF_951394435.1 Stenella coeruleoalba | reverse complement strand
GATTTGCCAGAGATAGAGCACAAAGGCAGTGGCTGCTGCAGTGGGATTCAGGCGGAAGGGTAGCATCGGCCTTGACCCTGAGGCCCATTTGCCTTTTGCCATTGGAGGGCTCTGTGGGTCTCTCTCGGGCTGCTTGTGTTCCTAACTCTCTATTCAGACACACATCCTCCTGAGCCACCTTAGGGGGAAGTGTGGTCTGTGGAAAAGGCTTGGACTTGGGACAAGAAGATGGAAGTCTGGTCTGGCCAAGAGCTAGCTTTGGGGCCGTGGTCCAGTTTTTTCTCCTGTGTAGGCCCCAGTCGCCTCATCTGTAAAAGAAAGAGATGAAACGCTTGTGGGTTTCCAGACCTTTCCTTTATCCACCTCACAGGTGAGGGGAAGCTGGGATGTGGACTCTGACCTCTCTCACCGCCGCCTCAGCCCCAGGCCTTCTACCCTGATCTACTTACACATTAGACTTTGGCAGAGGATTCATTGGGGGAAAAGTGCTGCTATTCAAAGAGGTTTAAAAACCACCTCCATGTTCTCCCCTGTCTAGTCAGGACTTTTCATTCTTCGTGTCCCAGCATGCATCATGGTACTTCTAGCGTGTCCATTTTACAGGGCCAGCTTATGGTATTTTATTCTAGTCATTGAGGTGTCCTCCTTCTCTCTCAGCCACCTGTGGGGACCAAAAGTCAGGAAAAAGCCAGAGAACTTGCTGAAGGAAAGCTTTGGAGATGAGCAGGGAGAGAGCGAGCTTGGAAGGGGGATGGCATAGAAGACCATGTCCTTTATACCTGTGTTGTTCTGTCCCTTTTAGCCCTCATCATAGCGCTGGATGAACGGACAAGCACAAGGAACTATGGAGTCGCAACTTACACAGTATCTAAAATAGTATTGATGCCTTAGATTTGTTCAGTGTTTTGAAATCTTGAAAGCAGTTTCATTGCCATTGCTATTTTGGCTATTTTGAATAACCCCAAAAGGTGGGAAAGGCAGAAGTTGTTGTCCTAGGTCGAGAGCTGAGGGCATGAATAATGCCTGTCACACAGACCTAAGGGCCAAAAGCGGGACCCAGTCTCCCTACTCTTGCCCCAGCACGGTTTCCATTCCTCTCTTCCACAGTCAGGGTTTCTCAGTGACCCCGAAGTCAGTATTGCGATCGTGGAGATGCCGGTGGAGAGAGAAGAAATTCATGTTGGTCTGTTTCCTTCTTCCTGTGGATGTTGTCTTCTTCCCTTGCTCTCCCCATCCAAGAAGAATGTCTTTTGTCCTTGGGATGGCTTTAGGCAGCCTCTCCATCTGCTGCTTTGCCTTCCCTCGCCTCCCAGCAGGAATCAGGGTGATTATGGGGCCTTCTCTTAGGCGAGATGTTAAGGGTTTATGTAGTGCTTGCCGATGGATGGCTAATGGACTCGGTTGGGTTGTTTCAATGAAGGTTTCCCACAATCTGATACTGAAGTGCAAGCCTTGAGTGAAGCTTTTATCACTCTTTCACCAGACTCATCAAGGACTTCCTTTTCCTCTCTGGAAATTGTATTTCATGCAGTGTATTTCTGATCCAAGCGTTACATCAATCAGCAGTCCAATGTAGGTTTGTGGTTCTCCTGGAGCGTTTTACAAGCAGGGATGGGGTTTCTTACGCTGGTCTGCTTGACTCTCTCGTACTCTTGGAAAAATACTCCAAGTGCAGTTTCCTTCCATCGATTATGATCTGTGTGTTTTTTTGTTTGTTTTTGTTTTTTTTTTAGTGGCTATTAGAATTATTGGTTTTTCCAAAGCATTATCTTAATAAAGACATTCCTTTCTGGGCTGTGTTTGACCTGTGGTGAGATTGGGAATCTGTTTATTCTCATGGTTATTGTAAAGTTAGGGCTTTCAGAAAACTGAGAAAAATGGGAGCCTTTGAAACGTGATCTCCTTGGCCAAAGACTTCTCTGTTGCTGCAGGGATGCTGGATGTAGACTCAGCCTGTGCCTTTCAGTCTAGGGCGGTTTGTTTTTTTGAGAAAAGCCCCCCACCCCCCCCACCCCCTGCAACGGTCAAGTTTTTCATGTTTTGGATGTCAAAGAAAGAAACAAGACATTTTAAACTACTAACAGTGGCGGAAGTATTGGATGACAAGGAAGGGGAAGGGAGATCTGGGACTTGGGCCTCTCGCCCAGGCTGTTGTCTGAACGTGTAACAAACATGTGACTTTGATGTGTTGGATCACAGAAGCCAGGGCTGGAGATCACAATGACTAACATGGCATTCATTGACCAAAAGTCCAGCTAAGAATTAGGAGCTGAGGTCATGAGCTGGTCTCAGTGAAAGGAAGGAGACCCTGGAGTCTGGGATTTGAGTGTTTTTTGTCTGTTTGTTTGTTAACAAATATTTTTTAAAGGGTAAGAAAATCGCTCCCATTCTCCAAGTAAAAATATTTAGCTGACATTTTCTTAAATTGGGTCCAAAGATGGAGATTTTTTTCGTTTTTAATTATTTTTTTAAATTGGAGTATAGTTGATTTACAATGTTGTGTTAGTTTCTGCTGTACAGCAAAGTGAGTCAGTTATACATACACATATATCCACTCCTACTTAGATTCTGTTCCCATATAGGTCATTACAGAGTATTGAATAGAATTCCCTGCAGAGAAGGGGATTTGTCCCCCAAATGCTATCCTACACATACAAGGATTAAAATTGGGGGTAACTATTTTGCCCTTCTCAGTTTTTTAAAATTCATCCAAAGCCATTTTGAAAAAACCTCTGCCAGCAACTGTGACAGGGTATCGCAGCTGTCTGAGGGGTTTTTTTTTTTCTTTCTGTTATCTTTCCTTTCTTTAAGAAAAGAGTCGTTTTAGAGGCAGCCGTGACAGCTCTGTCATTTCACTCACACCTCTAAATTTCTCTTTCTGTTGTCAGTCGGCAGACAGCAGTCTCAGGGTTCTGATGGGCCTGAGTGATGTCCAAATCCAGGAGAGATTGGAGAGGGGCCTGGAGCAGTACGTCAGAAGCAGTCATCTTCTGCCTTTATTCTTAGAAGAATTGTCAGGAGTGAAGAAGTTCCCCTGTGCCAGGATCCCCAAACCTCCACTGCTGCCGTCTGCAGCATACATGGGGTGGGGCTGGAGCAGAATTTGCAGAAATTCTTGTTAAGAGGTTGTATTGAGCTTCTCTGGCCTATGTGTTACCTTGGGGAATTTTTTTTTTTTTTAAGACTTAGTTTTTTTTTTAGAGCAGTTGTAGGTTCACAGCAAAATGGAGAGGATGGTACAGAGACTGCCCCTGTACTCCCTGCTCCCACATGACCTCCATCCCCCACCAGAGTGGTCCATTTGTTACCACTGATAACCTACGCTGACACCTCATAATCACCCAGTCTCCATAGTTAACATGAGGATTCATTCTTGGTGTTGTACATTGTGGGTCTGGATAAATGTATGATGCCATGCATGTATCCATCACTGTAGCATCATAGAGAATATTTCCATTGCCCTAAAAATCCTCGGTGCTCTGCTGATTCATCCCTCCTCACCCTGAGGAAATTAATACTGCATTGAGAGTAAGTCCTTTCAGGATGAAACCAGTTCACCATCAAAACAGCAACAGCTCCTAAGCTTTATGAGTACCTACCTCCCGGGCGCTGGGTTTTGCATGCACTACCCCATTCATTTTCCAAGGCCCTGTGGTAGGTACTATTTTTCATCCCGTTTTAGTGACGAGGCACCCAAGACTCAGCTCCATTAAACAACTTTAGTAACTTGCCTGAGGCCCTGCAGCAAATGAGTGGCAGAGCCGGGATTCACATTCAGGTTTATGTGACACTGTTGCCCCAGCGGCTTAAGCCGTATGTGGTTCTCATATGCCACGGCTGTCTTTTTTCCGCGAGGCAAGGAAACCTGACCGTCGTAATGATCTGCAAGACAGGCGAGCTTTGTGCCCTCACCCTCTGAAGCATGAAGGTCCCTGGATTAAGAAGCAGAGTGATGGCAGCAGCAGGAGTACGGGGGTGGCAAAGATGCCCCAAGGGGTGGGGTAGAAAGGCCACCTGCCCCCAGAAGGAAGGGTTCTCTAGCTGAAAGCAACCTGGATTTAGAGTACCTACAAAGGGGACCCCAAAATGTGTAGTCACATTGCGCTTGGTTTAAGTCACGTGGTGGAGCCTAATTTACCTCTTGGTTCTGAGCTGTCCTGCCAGGCCTTGGCATGTGGTTTGGGCAGTCCCTGCCGTGTAGATGTTGGCGGAACTATGAACAACAGATTTTCCATTTTTAAAAGGGTCGATTCTGCCTCTTCTTTTATCTGTGGTATACCGCTGTCCCCAGGTTTTCTTCTTCTGTCTTCTGTTCATTTCTCTTAAAGGTCCAGCATCCTCTTTATCCACGAGTGTGTCCTGCGTTCCACTGAACTGTCCCCTGAGGCTGCCGTGCCAGGGAGGCTGATGACACACCTTGTGAAGCATGCTCCTGCCTGTAACTCACTGATGTTCAGGGCCAAAGCTTTCACGGGATGAGCTAACCAGCAAAGCCTGTTGCTCATTATTCCTCCAAAACATACTTGTTAGGCATCTGGTTTCTGGAGAGTATGTCCATGGGGAGTTTGTTGAACTTCTTTGGGCTTTTGTTTGCAAAATGGGAATGACAGCAGCACCTGCCTCGTAGGGTGGTTGTGACTGGTAATCGTAATCATAGTTAACACTTTCATAGCCTTTACTTAGGCCCAAGGCCTGTTCCAAGAGCTTCCCATTTGTTAATTCATTTAATCATCACAGCAACTCAGTGAGGTTAGTGCTGCTTTTCCCTCATTTTGCAGATGCGGACACTGAGTTGTAGAAAGCTTAAGCTAAAGGTCAGACAGGTAGTAAACAATGGAGCAGAGATTGAAAATGAAGTATTCATGCTCTTCTCACCCTCCTATACCTTTCCTGTGATTTAATGCCTGCAAAGTGCTTGGTGTCATGCTGGGCACATAGAGTTTAGTAAATATTGACTCCCATAAATAGTAATTACAGTATTTACTGTTATTAATACTCGGCATCTTGTTAGCTGCTGGTAGTAAAGGTGAGCAACCCAAGACTGGTTCACTTGTATATTTTACAAACTAGTGAGGAATAGAGATGCTTAAATGGGCAATAGTGATCAAGTATGGGCAAGCTATGATAGAATATTTGCAGGATTCTGTGCAGGGAACAATGATTTCTTTAAATAACAATTGCTGAGAACTTTCGTCTCATGTCAGGCAGTGTGCTAAGTCCTTTAGGAGTGTTATTTCCCTTAATTCTACACGGTGATAATATTATTGTTCCATTTTATAGGCACTGAGGATTAGAGAAGACGAGTGACTTGTCCAGGGTCACTAAGGGCCAATAAGTGTTCAAGCTTGGACTTGAACCCAGGGCTCCTTGACTGAAGGCCCTGGACTCTAAGCCACTGCCCTACATTCCTGAGTGTCCATATGTTGACAGTTTTCTCCAAGGACTTCCTGATCCTTCCCAAACGATGGAAACGAGGGTGACCAAATGGGAATGAGGTCATACCTCCATCGCCACTTTTCCTCGAGGAGAGTTTCCAGAAAATTGATAGTGAGTTGGGTGGACGCCATCATTTCTATTCGGTGATTGGCCTTACTTCTTTGGAGTGGCCCATGTTGGACCTTCCTCTTCCACGTGTGCTCATGTGACCCTGTCTTCATGGAATGCCAGTGACTGTGTTCTCAGGGCCAGGTGTGGTGCCCCATATTCTGTGGCCTTCCTTGAAATGGTGTTCTCTCCTTTCTTTGAACCTTGCACTATAAACCGTGCACTTAGGTACCGCTATCCCATTTTCCCTTGGTTCTATTTCGTGTGTATTAGGCTGCTCTGACCAACTCTCTTTAAAGCTCTCTTACAAATGGAAGCCGTGTCTGCTCAGCATTCATCACAGGCTGAGGGGTAAACCAGGCCTCCCAAACTAGGAGTCATTCTTTTTTGCGGTTTTATTTATTTATTTATTTTTGCGGTATGCGGGCCTCTCACTGCCGTGGCCTCTCCCGTTGCGGAGCACAGGCTCTGGACGCGCAGGCTCAGCGGCCATGGCTCACGGGCCTAGCCACTCTGCGGCATGTGGGATCTTCCTGGACCGGGGCACGAACCCGTGTCCCCCGCATCGGCAGGCGGACTCTCAACCGCTGCGCCACCAGGGAAGTCCTAGGAGTCGTTCTTGATTTCTTTCTTTCCTTCACCTCCACATCCAACCTATCCTATCAGCTGCACTCCTAAACTACTTCCTGAGTCTCCTCCAGCAGCACCTGGCTCACGCCCAGGGACGCATCCCGTCTTGCTGGGACAACCGTAGCAGCTTCCTCTCTGCCCTTTCCCCTTCCCTGCCTGCGTCCCCGTGATCCATTCACCGCGTGGCAGCTGGAGTGGGCTTTTAAATTGTCCATCAGATCGAGTCACACTCTCTTTCCCCAATCCCTCCGGTGGTGGCCTGTTGCCCTTGGTATAAGGCCATCCGTGGCCTACAAGACTCGGTGTGACTTGGTCCAGCTGAATCTCCCACCTCAACTCCCGGGCCTCTTCCCATTCTGGACACGCCAGCCCTGCAGGCCTTGTGCTGTTGCTCAAGGAGAACAAACTCTTTCTTTAGTTTTAGAATATTCAAGTTACTCCTTTGGTGTAGAACATTCTTGGTTTAGTTGGTAACTTCTTACCATGTGGGTCTGAGCTCCTGTGTCACTGCCTCAGAGAGACTTTCTTTGATGACCATAACCAAAATGGCCCCCACTCCTACTTGGCAATCATCTCTATTCTATTCCTCTGTTTTGCTGTCTTCAGAGCACCTGTTCCTATCTTAAGAAGTGTTATTGATTCATATGTCTTCATGTGTATTGTCTCTCTACCCCCAGGCCTCTAGGAGAACATAAGCTCCATGAGAGAGGACCTCATCTACCTTGTTTGATATTGTGTCCTGTGTACCTCACGGAGTGGCTGGCCCATAATGCCAGCTAGTAAATAACAAGGAGCTAATATTTATTAAAAGATGACCATTTGCCAGGCATTGTTCTAAGCACTCGATATGTATTCACCCATTCAGTTTTGTCAGTGACCCCAGGATGTGGATCTTATTGTAATTCCTATTTTACAGATGAGGAGACTGAGGCACAGAGGGTTGACACCGAAGCCCAAGGTCATACAGCTAGTGAGTGGCGGAGCCTGGGCTGCAGGGCCAGGCAGCAGGGCCCCAGAGCATGTGTTCGTAATCACTATATTACCCTGCCTCTTGGGTAGACACTCAATAGATACTTGTTGAATGAATTAGTGAATAGAAGATGCCCCGTAGAGCTGTGTTGGGTGAGCACAATCATGGATTATTATGGAGATGTTCTAGGCCTGGATGTTGGCAAATAGATCTCAGAGCAGAGGGTGTGGCACTGCCCACGTGGGCATTAAATAGCCCGCAGTCCAAAGTGGGTTTTGCTTACCACCACAGCTGCTATTTATACTTTCTACTTGGTAGAGCTGTCTGGCTTGAAGGTTCTTTTTTTTTTTTTAAGAGGAGAGAATTGTGGGAAATATTTTGTTTTCCCTGGGAGCCAGGCTATGTATTTACTTCAAGTTTTATTAAATGAGTTATAAATTTTCCCAGCAATTTACTCATAGCTCAAGAGGTTTAATTTGCATGTGTTGCCTTTTACAATATGTTTTTCGTAATGTTGCAGATGCTTCTTCCCCAGCTTCAGTAAACAACAGGCACTCAGCCAGGTTTTTGACTGAACATGTGCCAGGCCTTGGAAATAGAATTAACTCTGCGGTGGCCATGGAAGGGGCGGAGGGCACACACCCTGCTCTGTCCAGGGCATCTGGGGAGCCTGGTGCAGTTCCTGAGGGGCACAAGGCAGAGAATTTCTGGAGATTGCTTTTGGACCTATTTTTGAATATTTCTTTCACCTACAAAGTCAGTCAGTAACAAGGGGCCCCAGGACGATTTCTCGAGAGGCCAAAGTCATTTCAGTTTTCACAGGAGTTGACCTGTGGTCCATGACGGGGAAGAAGTTGGAGCCACTTAGAAGCCAGCTCCCCTGAGAGTCCAGTGTGTGATGCCCCTTTGATTCCAGGGAGAGAGCATTAGGGTTGAAAACTCATTCTTTGGGGTCAAACTGTTGGGTTTGAGTTCTGGCTCTGCCGCTTACTCGTTCCATGACCTTGGGCATGGTACTTACACCTCTCTGTGCCCGTTTCCTCATCCGTATAAATGAGGTTACAACGGTCCCTATCATGTAGGTTTGTTGGCAGGATTAAATACTCATGTATAGAAAGCGTTTAGAACAGAGTGGTTCATAGTGAACACATAAATGGCAGCACTTATTGCCTCAGGATTTGCTTAGTTCCTTGAATACTTAGGGGACAGATTCTCAGGGTGAAATTTTTTGGAAGTTTCGTGGTTGAGGGGCAGGGGTTGCCAGAGTAAGAGATGGATGGTGTATTCATTAGGATGAGGTGCAGCTGAATGCAATAGAAAGGCTTGATTCACAGTGGCTTAACACTGTGGAGATTTACTTCTCTCTCAAATAAAAAGTTTGGAGGTGTGGGTAGTGCAGGGTTGTGATAGTTTTGTGGTCATGAGGACCCCTCGTTCCTTCTTTTTGGGGTTCTGATGTTCTTAGTGTATTTTCTCATGATTCAAGGTGGCAGCTGTGCTCTTGTCATCATGTGCTCATTCCAGAAGCAAGAGGGAGAAGGAGTAAAGGACTGGTTCATTCTCTTTTAAGGAAACTTCCGTGAAGTCCCACATAGCAAAGTCCTTTAATTCTCATTGGCCAGAATTTAATCACTGAGCTAGAGGTAGCTGAAATATACTTTCATCGTGGCAGCCACAGGCCACAGAAAAATCCAGGCTCTGTTACCAGGGAGGACTTAGAGAATGGGTATTGAGGTAGGTGACTACCAGTGAATTGTTAGTATTGGTCCATGGTGGGGTTTTTTTGGCTTGAAGTAGAAGAAATTCCCAGGTGACCAGAGCAGTATTTTTCTAATGTTTGTTTCATTGAGGATTTTAGGTAGTACATGGAAATTTCTTATTTAAATAACCTTGTAATTATTATTTATATGAGAAAAATTATAATTAAAATATTAAACCCAGAATTTTACAGATATTATTATATAATAGTATAATGTTTTAAAAACATTTGAATCAATTTTTAAAAACTAAAGTAAATGTAGGCATACGGAGATGAGAGAGGCTGTATTCATATGAGTCAGGTGTGGGCTCTGGGGCAGACTGTCTGGATTTGAATTTGTGATCTGCCACTTATTGGCCAAATGACCTTAGCCTTTCCATGCCTCAGTTTGCTTATCTGTAAAATGGCATTAATAATAGTATCTACCTCCTAGAGTTGTTGTAAGAATCAGATGAATTAGTACTTTAAAGCTCTTAGAATCGTGCCAGGCATGTGATAAGTACTCCAGGAATATTTGTCGTGGTTATTGTTGCTGCTGTTTTTGTTATTTTTCTTATTGTTACTATTATTGTGGTTTTACCAATACTATTATTACAAAAGGTAGCACTTGGATAGAGCAGAAATTATGAGACTAGTACACACGTGAAATTAGGGAAACACTGGCTTAGAGGAATGAGGTTGGCAATTAACTAGGACCAATCTTAGACACAGCTATACATAATAATTAATGGTTAAAACTAGTGTTTTACAGTTTAAAGTGGTTCCATATATGATCATAACATTGCTTACAGTTTATTGAGCATTTACTGTGTGCCAGGCACCATGCGATTGTTTTAAAGATAACACTTAAAAAAATTTTTATTGAAGTATAGTTGTTTTACAGTGTTGTGTTAATTTCTGCTGTACAACAAAGTGACTCAGTTATACATATTTTTCTTCATTTTCTTTTCCATTATGGTTTATCACAGGATATTTAATATAGTTCACTATGCTATAGAGTAGGACCTTGCTGTTTATCCATCCTATATATACTAGTCTGCATCTGCTAACCTCAAACTCCCAATCCTTCCCTCCCCACTCCCCTTCCCCCTTGGCAACCGCAAGTCTGTTCTCTATGACTGTGAGTCTGTTTCTTTTTTGTAGATATGTTCACTTGTGTCGTATTTTATATTCCACATATAAGTGATATCATATGGTATTTGTCTTTCTCTTTCTGACTTACTTCGCTTAGTATGATAATCTCTAGGTCCATCCATGTTGTTGCAAATGGCATCATTTCATTCTTTTATATGGCTGAGTAATATTCCATTGTGTGTGTGTGTGTGTGTGTGTGTGTGTGTGTGTGTATACCACATCTTTATCCGTTCATCTGTCAATGGACATCAAGGTTGTTTCCATGTCTTGGCTATTGTAAATAGTACTGTTATGAACATAGGGGTGCATGTATCTTTTCGAATGAGAGTTTTCTCCAGATATATGCCTAGGAGTGGGATTGCTGGATCATATGGTAACTGTTTTTAGTTTTTTGAGGGACCGCCATACTGTTATCTATAATGTCTACACCCATTTACATTCCCACCAAAAGAGTAAGAGGGCTCCCTTTTCTCCACACCCTCTCCAGCATTTATTATTTGTAGATGGCCATTTTGACCTGTGTGAGGTGGTAGTTTTGATTTGCATTTCTCTAATAATTAGCGATGATGACCATCTTTTCATGTGCTGTTGCCCATCTGTATGTCTTCTTTGGAGAATTATAAAGATGATACTTTTAATTCTCCCAACACTACAAGCTAAGTGTTTTTGCTATTCTGCAGATGAGGAAACTCAGTCTGGGATAGGCTGGGTAAATTACCCAGTGGTGCAAGTCAGCAGGGGACCAGCTTCAAAGCCCCTGCTGATAAAAGTTTCTTTATCTCCCTTTTGGTGTCTCCCCTGTCTTTTGGTTTTCCAGGACTCCTCCTTTCCTCGCTTGCCTCCAGGACCCTCTGATTCTTCTTCCTTCCCATTTTCCGAATGCCAGCTAGCACCTATGGCAACCATTTCCTGAGCCTCTCCCCAGTGTCAAAACTGACCTGTCCAGTGTCTGTGTTCCTGCAGGACACAGCATATGACAACTTCCAGTGTAGGGAACTCATTTATGAAAATGGACATTCACGGGCTAATATGCTGCCTCTCTCTGGGTAATTTCTTTTAGAATCATCCTGGAGATTTCAGGCAGGAAACAGTTCAGCCTTGTAGGCCTGTCCTGCAGCTGACCTGGGGTGGGGTTGGGTGGGTTCTGTCCTATAACACCTCTTAGGTCATTCTGTGAGGTTCTAAAATTGCTCTATGGTAAAGTCCTGAGAAAAATGGAACACCGAGATGGTGATCGAGGGGACCCAAGCTCAGTGGTGAGTGATCAGTCAAGGGCAAGGGCTCCATCACTCCTCCTCCAGTTCCCAGCCCAGTGCCTGGCACATAGCGAGCGTTCAGTCAATGTTGTTGAATGTATAAATCACTTACTGGAGGCCTTTCAGATGTGAGGGGCACAAAAGTTCCTTGAAGGACTGGGAGAATGAGTTATAATGGGGAAGGTTTGGTTGTGCCTTCTGGACTTGATAGACTTTTTTTTTTTATGTTTGGGCTATAATGGTCTGTCACACAGGTCAGCTTGCTGTCATCCGTGGACCCTATGCGTTTCTGTCTAAGCATGAACTGAATATGAGCAGAACTGTGCTGGGGTCGGGGGACATTCATCTTCTACTCCCTTCTCTGTCTTTGGAGCTGGAGGCTCAACTGTTACTCTTGTGATGTCATAAAGCAGCTGATGTCTTAGTACATCCTGCAAGAATTATTTCCCCTTTTACTCTTCCTACAACTTGTACCTTATGATCCTTTGAATTTCACTTTCCTATTTTTCCAACATTTCTCATTTTCTGCCCTTTTTTTATCCTCTCTGTCAGACCATTGGGAGAAGGAAGCAATGTTGCTTAGCAACCAGTGTGAAACTAGTCAATACTGTGTCTGATATTAACCCATTGGTACCAAGTAAGCAACACAATCCATGAGTTCATCACTCTCCCCTTGCAGGTTTTAAACTGTGGGTTCACAAAAGTTGGAAGCACAATTTAATGTTCTAATCACAAACTTCAAGGACATTTATGGCTGGTTATACATGTTAGCAAGTTCCAAAGTTGCAAGTTATAGAAGTTGTCTGTTTTTTTTTTTTAAGAGAAAGAACAAAAAAAAAACCCCAAAGTTAGCAGAAGGAAAGAAATCATAAAGATCAGATCAGAAAGAAATGAAGGAAACAATAGCAAAGATCAATAAAACTAAAAGCTGGTTCTTTGAGAAGATAAACAAAATTGATAAACCATTAGCCAGACTCATCAAGAAAAAAAGGGAGAAGACTCAAATCAACAGAATTAGAAATGAAAAAGGACAAGTAACAACTGACACTGCAGAAATACAAAGTATCATAAGAGATCACTACAGACAACTCTATGCCAATAAAATGGACAACCTGGAAGAAATGGGCAAATTCTTAGAAATTGTTTATTAAAATGGTTCACTTTGGGAGTCTAAATTTGAAAATTTTCTCTGATTGTTTTACTTTCACTTTATGAACAAAACACTGTCTTGATCTCAGCAGGTCTTTTGTGTGTGTGTGCTGGCTCACTGTTTAGTCATTTAAGTTTATTCATCTGTCAAACAAGATATATTTTCTGGATTGTAGCATTCATTCATCAATATCTGTTGAACTCTGCTGTGTGCCAGGTACCTTGCAAGACACTGTGGAGTATCACTGTGAGCACGCATGGCTCTTAGAACCTTTTTTTTTTTTTGTCAGCAGAATCTTTTTCCTGTTTCAGTTTCATCTATTGAAATACCCTATATTGATGCCACGTTTTCAGATACTGTAGTTACTCCTCGACTGGAATGGCTTCTTTGCCTTTGATTAGACAGTATTATTCCCAGGCTCTTGAGCCTTTTAGGAAGTGAGTAATAGGAAGCAACACAAAGATCATTATTCACCAGCTCCTTTCCCACACGTATAGGGGGCGTGACCAGCACACAGCAGTAAAGGTTTGGGAGCATGAATTTGCCTTATACACAATTAGGATGTTGATGAAGTTGGCCTTTGGTGTTTGTCGTCTTCCATATGAGCCCCTTTTTTTTTGCTACAGGTGAACTTCAAATCACCCCAAATATCCAGCACCCTTAGGCCAGTCCACGTCACTCCTAGTTGGTGGGGGGCAGTGAGCTGATCTCCCCTCCTTAGGGTGTTAATGCCTTTGTTGAAGGCTCTCAACAAACAGAACATCTTTGGGGTGGATCAGAATTCCTCGGGGCATTCCTGACAGACAACGGGCTGAGTCAGCTTGAGCAGATTGCTTTCTTCTTCCTTCACTTGTCAGGGGGTGATTCTCTCTCACATTGTATCTCCCAGAGTATCTGACAAGGGATGTGGTTGACCATCCTAAGATCCTACATTGACCTGCAGGGTGACTCCGCATGGGCTCCTCACATCCTTTGGGTCCTCAGAGTCTGGATAAACTAGGTCGTTGTTGAGTTATGGGGGTGGTGTGGATTCCCCCTCCCATCTTGAGTGCCCAGTGTCCCGCAGTTCTTAGGCTTGGTTCCTGTAAATTGGCAGTTTCAGTTAGTGAAGAGAAGCATCTCCAACGACTAGGTTCCATGAAGCCAGCTAAAGGTGGTTCCAGGCTCAGTGGCTCTAGGTGCTCCCTTGTTATTCATATAGGAATGGTTACATAGGACTCATCAAGGTGTGGCTTTGAACTAGATTTTGACAGAGGTCTCCAAAAGGGAATAGGCATTTAAATCCTCTGAGTTATCTCTTATGGGACTTGCTTTACTTCACTCAGCACAGGAAAGGAGAGAGAGCCTACAGACACAGAACTAGGCATGGGCATAATTCTAGCAGTTTCCATCACCGAGCACCTGCTGTGGAACAGGCATTGTTCCAGACCCCTTGCGTATGTTATCTTTTAGTCTTTCCAGCAGCCTTGTGAGGAAGGTGTTCATCTTTCTGATTTGCCGATGAGAAAACTGGGACTCAGTAAAGGTAAATATCTCACTCAAGGTCACACAGCCCACAGGGACCAGTAGGGATTTAAATAAAAACAGGGCTTGACTCTGCATCTTGTGCTGTCTCCGCTGGGCTGTGCTCCTCTTCTGCAAATTGGCTTCCACCTAAAGATAGGGGAGAGCTTGGGGGTTGTGGTGAACAGTTCTAGATGTGGGGAATGTGGGAGTCCACCCGTGGACACTCCTGGGTCAGTTTTCGACATGCAGAAGCATTTAGCCCGTCCAGTCTGTACCATTCAGCAGCTCAAGCTGTGGCAGGAACAACTAAGGGGAGAGGAACCAAATTAAAATTTCAAACTGCCTAATTTAGAACCTCTTCCTTGGTTTCTCATTTACTGCCTTGCTGTGTGTCTTTCCGTCTCTCCTCTAAGAATATGAAGTGATGATCCCAATTCCCTTTAAGTGGCTCTTTGTGGCTGGTGTTCTGAGTTAGTGGTGATTCTCAGGATGATAATGATACCACTAATCATGAGTGCTTCACACAGGCTTGACACCAGGCTAAACGTTTAATAAATATTATTTAATCGTCTTCTCCTGACAACTGTGTCACGTGGGTGGTGTAACACCCATTTTCAGTTAAGACAGAGGCTCAGAGAGGTTAACAAACTTGCCCAAGATCACACAGCTGGGAGATGACACAATTGGCTTTGAACCGTGGATTTTCCAGATTTCAAAGCCATTCTTAACTATTCACCCTGGTGATAAGGTAGGTGGCCCCTTGGTCTCTTTCTTCTGGGTCTCCTGAAGCAGACAGAGTCTGTGCTATATACCCGAGCATGGGTGTTCCTCGTGTTAAATTTCATTTGTATTCATCGTTTCTGCATAGGTAACCTGGAGGGCAGGGGCCATGCCCTAAATTTCTGATGGAATGTGTAGAGATCGAACACTTGGGGTGTGCAGTGTAAATTGGGGAAATCCATTGCTCTTCTCCTGGGCAGCCACTGCTTTTAACAGAGAACTCATATCCTAAGGGATTGAGAGGGAATGCTATCAGCAGCTGGGTGGGCTCCCTTCTACCAGATAAACTTTCTAGAAAAGTAGTTGGATACTGTTCTGTTTTCAGCCCACTTTGGATTTTTTATATCCTGGGAAACAGTAGAGCACAAGATAAGAGCTCTACTACTTATGCGCTAGGTGCCCTAGGGTATGTTACCTGACCTTTCCTGCCCTGCCCTGGATTCCTTCACTGTAAAGGGTCTAAAATAGCACCTACTTTATAGGTTGTGGTTTTGAGAATCAAGTGAGATAATACATGTGAGATTGTTGGTGCAGACATGGACACACAGCCCACGCTCAGTAAAATGGAATTCTTTGTGTTTTGTTTATGTTTTGCGTTCGACTCACTGAATTTTTTATGGACAATATTTATGAATTTATTCACATGAATTTTTCATGGCCAATTATGAGACTAGAGTATTAGGTTGAAAATTCCATAGGGCAGCGTTAGTAGGACTTACGATAGGATGAAAGGTTGGAGGTTGGAGGACAGTTAAAGATATTCTTGCCTTTTAAAGTGTACAGATTCTCTGCTCATCCATTTCACTTAGGTTTTTAGAATATGGACATGGTGGTAAAGAGTCTCGTGTCTGACCTGTCCCTGAAGTGCACTGCCGGGGCAAGAGCTTGTCACGTTAGCTTCTCCCACCTGGCAGAGAACAGCAGTCTTCGCTGCTGAATATGGCCCTCTTAACTTCTCCATGGGGTCTGCCATCCAGTTTCAGCAGCAAGAAACTAAAAATATTTGTTGATGGGAAGTAATTTCTCTCTTGTTCACGCCTTCCCCATTGCCCGCACTGAGAAAGCAGCCTTCCAGCTGCCACTCACAACAGGGCTGCCCAGGGCTGGTCGTGGACAGAGGGCGTGGCAGCTAGGACCCATTTGGGGGTGAAGGAGGAGAGCTGATCCCAGGAAGAAGAAATAGAGAAGCAAATTCCTCTGCCTGTTCTAGACGGAGGTGGAAAAAGGGAGCCAGACATGTAAATGGCATTTTCCTCACCCCTTCCACTGCCCCGCTTGGTCTCTCGTCCTCTCAGCACCCCAGTGTCCTACAAAAGAAATCTCTGCTATTTCTCTTCCTCAGAACCGAGAAATCATGAAAGGATTGTTCTCTTTGTGCTTGGTCTATGGCTGAACTTGGGGCTGTTTCACTCTCATGTCCACCTCCAAATCTCATATACTCTTCTCTGGTCAGAGGACTAACCTGAGAAACAGTTACTGCAGAGAATACTGCCAGCTTAGCTTCGGAAATTGTATAGCCCCATATTGGTGATCCTTAAATGTAAGAAAATTATAAACGAATGCTTAAGTGCAGTTAATGATGTGGCTTTGTTGGATTTCAAAGGTACAATTGACATTAGTTTGTTTGTTTAATCATGTATAGAAATAGAGCTGTATGTATGCATGTGTCCCAAAAG
This sequence comes from Stenella coeruleoalba, assembly GCF_951394435.1. Classification (NCBI taxonomy): domain Eukaryota; kingdom Metazoa; phylum Chordata; class Mammalia; order Artiodactyla; family Delphinidae; genus Stenella; species Stenella coeruleoalba. Next base: position 57,032,202 of record NC_137162.1, on the reverse strand, counting down.
CATTTTTATGGTTTCCAAATTAGCTCTCATTTATGGTTAGAAGTTACATACTTGAAAACACAGTGTGTGTATGATGCGTATATGTCTGTTTGTATATGTGGATGCATTATGGTTACCTGTGTGTGTGCACGTGTGTGTATACACGTGTATATGCATATTGGCCAAAAGCATTGCTGTTTCCCCTGTTTTCTCTCCTCCCCGCAGTGCTTCTCCTGACGCAGGGGGCAGGCTGGGCAGTGCTGGGCCAGGGCAGCGAGCTGCACCTGGTTGAGCACTGACCGTGCACCATGAGGTCGTTGAAAAAGTCAAGTCCAGGCGTATTAAATGGCAGGCCTTTGCTTCGGCAGCTTCATGATGTAGCACGGGTTCTTGCTGAGCTCATCCGAGTGCAGCAAGGGGACAGGAAGTGCTGGCTGTGCGGGTAGAGAAGGGCTCGCTGCTGGGAGAAGGCTGCCTGGATTTCCTGGGGGATCCGTGTGTCGCAGAGATGAGATCCAAGCCAGAAGCTGGAGAAGGAGGAAGGGACAGGTGCGTGGCCGTGGGCTGAGCTGCCCTGGCAGCGGCCTCGTCTGCGGGCCGGGAAGGAACAGTCAAGGCCACGGAGCTGTCAACTTCTCTGCCACTTTCCTCCCAGCAGGGGCGGGGAAGGCCTGCCAAGCCTGCCTGGAGGAGCAGCCCTGTGGCTGGTCATAGGCCAAGGGCACGTGTCCCCCATGCGGGGCCCAGGGCGGGAAGGCCACCTCGTCATGCAGTCTGAGCAGCCGTGTGCTGTGTGTCCCTTCTGTCCGTGTCCCTGTTTGGGGGATCAAGGGAATGTCCCGACCCGAGGTTAGATGAGCGCATCTCACAGCTGGGCAAGGGGCTCACTTGATGTGCCAGCCACACGGCCCATCATGGGCCGTGCTGAAGGATTTTCAACTCCTGGGGATGCATTTTGCAACTCGGCGTCAGCAGGAGCTCTGCCACATTTTGCCTTTTCAGGCCCCAGTTTGAGAGGAGTGGGCTCAAGAACACAAGGTGGTAGGCTCTTCCTCACCTTCTGCCCAAAGGTCATTCTTTTTTTTTTTTTGCGGTACGCGGGCCTCTCACTGTTGTGGCCTCTCCCGTTGTGGAGCACAGGCTCCGAATGTGCAGGCTCAGCGGCCATGGCTTACGGACCCAGCCGCTCCACGACATGTGGGATCTTCCCGGACCGGGGCACGAACCTGTGTCCCCTGCATCGGCAGGCGGACTCTCAACTACTGCGCCACCAGGGAAGCCCCCGAACGTCATTCTTAATAAACCTCAGTCCATAAATAAATGTGTTAGTTTTCAAGTCCAAGTCCTGGGAGCCCTGGTGCATTATCATGGTGAGAATGAAGATATTTTTCTAGTTTTCTTGTACGAATACAACAACAGCCTGGATATATAAACTCTGTGCAAACAGTTATCTGTGGCTGAACTACCTGTCCCCCCAAATGGGGAGAGGTTTGATGGTGGTCTCTTGAGAATGGACACCATGTTGGAGGGGGCCGGACACAAGGGGTTAGCAGAAACATTCTTTATTTTTTTTCTGACTTTGAGGGAGAATTCCAAGGAAAAATGCAAAATGGGAAAGGAAGAGAGTAGGAAAAGAAGGAATGTTAACAAATGGAGAGAAAGTAAGCAAGAGGGAGTTTTAGATACCAACCATGGCGTCCAGCATATTGCAAGTTTTAATCAGAATCTCAGTGTAAGTTAATGTAAATAAAAGGAAATTTATTAGTGCATGTATCTGAAAAGGGCAGGGGTATCTGTTGGGCATGGCTGGCTCCATGGCCCAACAGTGCACACAAGTGGTCTTTCTCCCTCCACCTCAGGGTGTTGCTTTCCTGCCTGGTGACTCTCGGGCCTTCCCCTCAAGGAGGCAAGAAGGCCGCTAACCCCCCAGGACTTCTGTGTTATCTTCCCAGCTACCTTAGTGGAAAAAGAGAGCCCCTTTTACCATCTCTTCCATCACACCCCCAAGTTGGGTCTTAAGGGCCTTGATCAGGTCCCTTGTCTATCCTGAGCCAGTCTCCGCAGTCTGGGGCTATGACGCTCTGGTTGGCCAGGCCCGTTTAGGTGCCTTCCTGGAGCCGGGGTGGAGTCAGCACTGCAGAACTCAGTGATGGGTAGTCTGGGGTGGTGGGGTTCCCTGGGGAACACCAAGGTGCTCTTCTCAGAAAAAAGGTGAGTGCATGCTGGGCAGGCAAAGACCCGCCAAGGAAAGATGCAGTAAAGCTGGAAGAGGTTCTGAAAAGAGTTTTTGACACAATGTTGAGGGAAGATGGAAAACCAAAGAAAACCAAACCTGGTCATTGCTTGGGGTGTGCAGAGGCTGAATGATGGAGCTGACACGGCAGAAGGGCTGTGGTCTCAAATAGGAGTTGAGCGAGATGTTTTTTAGATAGTGTTTTCAATCCGGAGCATCCTTTCCCCCCACCCCCCCGGGGCTACAGAACCAAGGTATATGGTTGTTTGGATCCATAGATCTTAATCATTTCTAGAGCCAATTATTCTGAAGGGTCTGAGAGTTAATGAGGAGTGCGTGTCATGCATTGGAATGAATGTATCTTGAGTGCCTATTTAGCAGACACAAGTGATTAAATCATCAATAAAATATGGTTTCTGCTTTCTTTCTGAGGTATGGGTAATTTTACAACAGTAATTTTTCAAAACACTCATATTCTTTGATGAAAAGGAAATATTCTTTTTCCTCTAGGACTAAGTTATTCAAGCTGTGCTCCCTGGAATACCAGGGGGTGACTAGATGTTCCACAAGAAAAAAACCCACAGCAACCTGTGTCTTGATAAGTTTGAGAAATGTTGCATCTCCTTTGTCCTAGGGGAGGGGGATGGGCATTTGCAGTGCTCGTTATTGTATTAAGAGCTCAGAGAAGTTTGGCAGTAAGAAAACCTTCAGGTTTTGTTCAGCCAGCTGCTCTAGGTAGCTTATGTGACCATAGGATACTTTTCTCATGGCGTGAGAGTAGTGTTGAATATGGGTCATAAAACAGTGCCTAAGGAATCAGCCATATTTTCTTTGATTTGCATACACAAAGCCATCTGGAAAGGCTTTCATCGCTCAGTCTCACCTCAGATGTTGGAAGGGACCTCCCTCCACTATAAATCTCTGAGTGGTGCTTTCCTGTCTCTAAGCCAAGCATCTCCATCTTGCCATGACCAGCTTCCCAAGAGATGGGTAATGCAAATAACTCTGGCTTCTCATTGCTTTTGTCCCTTCGGGATTCCTCATCAGTAAATAGCCACAACCATACCCGTGTTTTGGCGCTGAGAAGACTGACAGATCTGCCAATATCACCTTCTGCTGGTGGTACCCAAGATGATTTGGGGAGGTACATGGATGCATCATCAATCACATAAGGAAAAGGTATTCCCTTTCAATTCTCTTTCTGTCGTTTTGACCATAATAAGGAGAAAGTCTCAGTTTGGAGGTAAATATGTCTTTTGTTTTTTAAACAAAGAGAGCAGGCTACTGTATCTAACTAAAATGTAATATTATTTTGTTTTCTTTGGGTATGTTTTTTGAATAATTTGCACTTATGACTCTGGACACTTTCTATTCATTATAGGTGATCTTGGCCTTTTCTTTATAGATATAATCCCCTTTTTAACATAAATATAGGGGGAAATGAGTCAACTTAGAGCAAGATTTCTCAACCTTGGCACTAATGATATCTTGACAAGATAATTCTTTTGTTTGCTGTGGGTGGCTGTCCTGTGCATTGTAGGGTATTTAGCAGCATACCTGGCCTCCATCCAGTAGAAGCCAGTTGCACTGCCTCCCTCCAGGTTGTGACAGTCAAAAAATGTCTCCAGGGCTTCCCTGGCGGCACAGTGGTTAAGAATCCGCCTGCCAATACAGGAGACACGGGTTTGAGCCCTGGTCTAGGAAGATCCCACATGCCGCGGAGCAACTCAGCCCGTGCGCCACAACTACTGAGGCCCACGTGCCTGGAGCCCATGCTCTGCAACAAGAGAAGCCACAACAATGAGAAGCCCGTGCACCTCAACGAAGAGTAGCCCCCGCTCTCTGCAACTAGAGAATGCCTGCGCGCAGCAGCGAAGACCCAATGCAGCCAAAAGTAAATAAAATAAATTAAAAAAAGAAATGTCTCCAGACATTGTCAGATATTCCCTGGGGGATGTGATTGTCCCCAGGCAGTGAGAACTACCAATTTAGAGCCACAAGAAGTAAATATGAATAGCAGTGGTACAGAAACATAGCAAAAGTTGCAAAGGTGCTAGCTAGGCATGACTGGTTCAGTTTAGTGAGCTGAAGTGCCACTAGCTGGCCTGAAAACAGGACACCTTTGCCCCACCCCATCCTCATCTCCACTTCACAGCCTTTCCAGATGTGGCTGTACGCACGCGCATCTATGCATATCCCAGTTCTTTGTGGACATTTTGTAGAAGAACAAGCTTTGACCATGTTGCCATTGGACTTGCCTGCTCCTTGGAAGGGAGCATTACACAGTCCAGCTGCACAACAAATGCCGCGTCGGCAGAAATCAGAAAAGGAAAGAATGCTGAGTCATAATTTCCTTCACACAGGAATTAACATGTATAATACTATTGAGATTTTGAACTGTGACGCAGCTCGGACCTGGTGAAGGAGCGAGGTTTAAAGATCCGTTCAGCATTAGCATCGGTGAGGATCGCCGGCTGGCTGCTTTCATTAGTCGGCTTCAGGTTCTCTGTGTTTCATTTAGAAGCAGCTGCGATCGCTAATGGAATGACCCCGGCGTCATTTTCTGTTCCGAAGCAGGAGGCAAGATGGCTTCTCTTATGATGTTGTGTTCGCCACTTGTGCCGTCGCCAGATGCTGATAAAATGTGGTCCGTGGCCTTCAACAAAGCTCCTCTTTCTGTAAAAGAAAATTTTGTTTTCATTTGTAATAAAGATTCAGGCTCCAGGCTTCGAAAGCGTAGGGCTTCATGTTGCTTGACTGACTGCAGCAAAGGCATGGGAAGGGGGAGAAGTCCGTTTTCTTGTTTCCTCCCACTGCCCTTCTTCCCCACTAAAGCTCTCCACAACCTGGCTGGAGAAGCGGGCAGGCCTGGCTGCGGGAGGCCACTCCCCAGGCTCCCTTCTACTTGGGGCTCACTTGTCCCCAGCTCTTGTCTCCCTGTGGTCTGGCCACTGCAGTCCTCTCTACGCTTCGTTGTTGTGAGCATGTAGACCTCCCCCTTAGCCCCCTTCCCATTCCCCCTCCGCCCCGCCATCAGGATGCCCTTTGGATCAGAACAAATGCTTGCCGTAACAATAATAATAGTAACGTAAGAGAGTAGTATGGTATTTGTTTATCATTCCCAGCACAGCAGCTCCAGAGTGCTCCCATTCAAATGCTACGTTAGACCCAGTTATTCCCCTGCTAAAATCTTTCCAAAGGCCGACATCCTCCAGGGGTCCCAGGCAAGCTCACCCCTGAACCACCAGACCTCTGCCCCAGCCTCCCCTCTGCCCCTGGTCCCTCTGCAGAAACAGCTGTGTCCAGTCCTTGCCACTCCTCAGACACTACTTGGAGGTGTTTTCCCTTAGGTTTCTTCTCTTTCTCTGCCGGTATCTCTGAGGCTCCCTCTCTTTCCTCCTTAGGGGCTTTCCTTAAAAGTTGTGTCCTCAGTGAGGCCTTCCCTGTCAAAAACAGCCACTCTGCTCCCTGCCCAGGCTCACCATGGCTGCCTCTGCTGCTCGGTTTTTCTCCGCCATCCTCTCCTCCCCTTTACAGCCCACTTTTTGCACGAGGTTGCACACCTGCCATCCCCAGAATCCAGCCCCACGAGGGCTGGGTCTTGTCTCTCTGGTCACTGAGGCATTCCTAGCACCTGACTCATATAGCGTGCTCAATACATTAAGGCAAATTAACGACGGAACTTGATTAGTTCAGACAGTAATAACAGAAGATTGGGGGGTTACAGAGTGGATCTCTGTGCACTTTCTTGTTGGTCCTCACTACAGCCCCAGGAGGTAGGCTAGGCAGGCATTTATCATCCCCACTTTACAGATGGGGAAAGTGAGGCCCAAAGGTGTCCAGGGGTTTGTCCCAGTTCACACAGCTGGGAATGGTGGAGCTTGGACTCCCTTTTTCTGCCTCCTGCAGTGTTGACCTTTGCTGTCTGGCATCTATGATTCTGATCGCCTTCTAGAATTCTAGGACAGTAGCAAGTGAAACTAGCAGACCTGGGTCATGGGACCTGGTAAATGAGTATCATGGTGAAATCCCTCCTGTCTGCTGGCCCCTTCCAGATGGGCTGCCTTCCCCAGGCCTTCAGTATAATTAGCTTGGAGGCCTTTGGCTCTGATGCAGTAACCGGTAAGAAGCTATCCATTACTGCCGTTCATTAAGACAGGCGACACAAGATGAAATATTTTAGGTGAATCATCTGGCCTAATTTAGAAAGGCTCGGTAGGGCCAGCGCCTTTCATTTATCAGGGTGAGGTATCTGTTATCAGAGAGATCCACACACGGACTTATTTATTATCCAGAATCTGTTTTTAATTTTGGAGATTGTTTACCTAAACTGCTGTGTGTCAGATTCTAGGACGGATTTCTGCTTAGCGCTTAATTTTAGATACTTGCCGTGGCGGAGAGTAAAAAATGGGTCTCCAGAATTTGTGGTTTCATTATGAATCTTACCTCCTGGCAGTCCCTACCAGTAGTTTGTCTTTGAAATCTCCTTGGTACTTGTTAACCCTGCTCTGCTGTGAAAGAGATATAGTTTATTTATTGGACTTTGCCCATTTATGAAAAAGTACAGAAATTATTAATGGTTTAGCATCTATTAATGCATTACTTGGGTGGAATTCAAATTCTAATATTTATGGAAAACCCCTTTGTAATGAAACGGGCAGAGAATCAGCTCTCCTACTCCTTAAATTTGGAAGGCTCTAGATGCCTTGGAATGACTCCCTGTGAAATATGAGCCCTGCTGGCTTTATATTTACACCCATAAATAAGAAATAAGTACTTTGGGTTGGAGGAGAAATAATTAAGAATAGTTGTGTAGATAATAAAGAAGAAATGGCCCCGTTTGGTGAACTGTGTGCTTGGGAAATGCCAGAGGCTGCCAGGACCTGGATGAAAGATTTGGGAAAGACTAGTGCTGGGAGATTGTGGGTATGGAGGGCTTCTGGAGACAGAGGGATGGAGAGCCCTGTGGAGGCCACCTTGGAGCCACGGTAACATGTTAGAGGCTGTGTACATAGGGCTTAGAGCTGGGAATCACAAGACCTTGTTTGGATTCCAGCTCTTCTGTGCTGTTGTTGAACTTTTCCCGACCTCAGTCTCCTCATCTGTAAAATGGAGCTAATATCTTACAAAATTAGCTTGAGGATAAACGGTATAGACTTAGAATTACCAAAAGTAATAAATGTATCTGTGTACATGAGGCCTAAAGAGATGACCTGATTAGGGCAAAAGTGGCAGAGCAGGATAGAAAAGATATACAGATGTATATTACGTATTCACACATATATATGTACATCTTAGGGTGTGTGTGTGTGTGTGTGTGTGTGTGTGTGAGATTGCTGGTTGTCGAGCAGGAGATAGAGAATATAGGTGTATGTGTGTAAGTGTGAATAATGAGCTCAACATGGAATTTTTTAAAAAAATTAGGGTCTCAGAGCACAGTCAATGAATGGGTACCTCTTATGCACCAGGGCTCTTCCGCCTAGGGAGTATGGTATTGGGTTCCTTGAGGTTTTCTTAGACCACCCAAAATTTCTCCCTGACCTGCTCCTGGTATAAGTTCCTCGTTTGGTTAAATCTCCACATCTCTGTTGACATAAATTCTGAGTCCCAGCCATGCTCAGCAGCAAAGAGTTCTGAGATTCACTAGTGATGCTTACCAGGCTTATTGGTCTAGGAAGTGGTAATGTGGTTCATAGTCTCTTGTTCTTCGTTTTTGTTCGTTAAATAAGGAAACCAAAGCCTAGTGTGATCAAGTCAACTGGTCAGGCTCACACAGGGAGTTAGATGTGAGTCAGGACTAACGTTAGGTCTCTGGCTTCCAGTTTACTCGTCTCACCACACTTACCTTCTTACCATGTGCAGCCTCAGTGTTTCTGCAGACCACCCAGGAGCACTACAGTCAGCTGTCCCCGACTTGTCAAAAGTACAGATTCAAGAGCATAAAGTGTTTGATATCCTTCTTGCGGTGTGTGGTGGCCTGCATGGACAACTAAGGCCAGGACACTATTTGGATTGGATGAGATGATGATGACGATGACAACTCATTTATTTAGCGTTTCCATATCCCAGGCCCTGGGCCGTGCATTTGATGTATATTATCTCATTAAATTACAACAATCTTATCCCTGCAGGACAGTCTTTCCACTATGCACACGAGGAAAATGGGGTCCAGATCAGTTGAGGAACACTCTAGAGTCACAAGCTAGCAGGTATGCAAGTCTCTCAGACTCCAAAGCATGTGTTCGTGATCACAACATATATGAACACATCTCCTATGGGCTTGTGAATGGTGCTATCCAGAGGGTAGCATAGATGCATCCTCTGCATGTCACAAATAAAGACTCTCATTTGAAGGAGCAAAGGAGTCTTTGGATGGTTGGTCCTCCTGCAGGCAGCATTTAGGTAGTAGGGAAGAATGTTCTTTCATCCAATACAGAACTTCCCTGGATCTATTTCATCTGTGTTCTGTGTAGAGCTTCTGTGTATATTTTGCCATGACTCAAGCAAGCATTGGATGTTATTGAGTAGATCATGTCCCCAGTTCTTCATTTTTGTATATTGTAGGCAAGAAATACTCCCAGGGGAATTTCCGGACGGTCCAGCAGTTAGGACTCCGCTCTTTTACGGCCGGGGGCCCAGGTTCGATCCCTGGTGGGGGAACTGAGATCCTGCAAGCCGCCTGGCACGGCCAAAAAAAGAAAAAAGAATTAATCCCATAATGATTCATAAAAGTGAAATTGCTGGTTGCGTGTACCTGCCAGGTTAATTGGCTAAAGGGTATAGATGTTTCCTGACTCCAGAAGGAAATGATCCCTGATACTGGACAAAGGACAAAGGAACCATCTTCTGTCTAGAAGATTTGGACTCTCTCTTCCCTAAGTGTTTAGGGAGGTTGAGTCATCAGTCTCATACCTGGAGGTATAAGGACCTCCCCGTGGAGACCCGGGGTTAGGTGGGTCGAGAGTGTTGAGCATCTCTGCTGTGTGGCGAAGGCAGAGGCCCCAGTCATTGTTTTCCTCATCTTACCTGAGTAGCTGTAGCCAAATAGCACAGGTTTGGGAGTCAGCTTCAAATTCATTCATCCACCAGTCTTGTCCTCTGGCTACATACCAGCTTTTAAGTATGCAGGTTACAATCTTAACGTTTAGGTTAACCGTCGAATAAAAATAAAAATTAATAAGGGAGAAAAAAAAAAGAGTGTGTCTTTACTTACAGTTCTTACCGGAGCTGTAGAAGGGCTCCATCTCAGCCCAAGTGATTCCAGTCTAGGCAACGGGCTTGCTCCTCTGCGAAGTGCAGTATGTGGGGCTGGCCTCTACCTGCGGTGGGTGTGGGATCGGCCTGAGGTCACATAGCAGGGAGCATAAGAAACTCTGCTGTCCAAAGCTGCTTTGCTCTCCTGGAAAAGTTGTCTAGGGGGATCCTACTTCTCCCCCAGAGGGCCATGGGGATTGGGTGCAAGCTGTTAGCTGTGATGAAGAAGGTGAAGCTGATGAGGAGGAGGAGGAGGAGGAGAATGAATGCTACGCTGACATTTGAATAGAACCATTATCTCCAGACAGGCGCTGCTCTAAGTAATTCGCCCATGTAATCCTTCAGCATCCGTTTGAGGATGCTATTATTGCTGTCCCCATTTTGCAGTTCAGGAAACTGTGGTTAACTGATTTGCTCAAGGTCTTACTATTGGTATGTGGTGATGAAGTTGGCCTCGGGGTTGAGTCTGTGCTTGGTATCTGGAAGTGCTTGTTGGGAGAGGTACACTCTCCTTGCCCCATCAGTCGTCGCCTTCTTTCTCTTCTCCTCGTTGGGATTGTTTTCCTTTTGATCAAGAATAAATATACAGAAGGGAGCGAAGATCCATCTGGAGCATCTCAGCCAGTCCCTTTTATCAGGTCTTTCCTCTGACTTTACCTACCTGCCTGTCCCCAGGCCCCTCTCTCTTGCCTGGACCGCATATACCCACCTGTATTTTCCCCCAGCAAAACCAGTTCTCAAAACCTCCATTCACCCTAAGTTATAGGTGATTCACAGAAGCTGAATGTGTTACTTATCCCAGTAATATTTGTATTTTGGTTGTAGTCAAAGCATTGAAGGTGGAATTTCAGATCTATCCAACCAGGTTCTGCTTTCCATTCTGACTAACCTTTTAACCTCTAGGCCAACCTGAGATCCAAAGCTAGGAATTCCCTTAAAAATGGCTGCCTCTCATTCTGTTCATTCTAGTCCACAAGCCAATCAGGAACACATATGAAAGGTTGAAGTAACACGCAGGAACCGAAGCAGAATTTTTTTTTTTTTTTTGTGGTACGCGGGCCTCTCACTGCTGTGGCCTCTCCCGTTGGGGAGCACAGGCTCCGGACGCGCAGGCTCAGCGGCCATGGCTCACGGGCCCAGCCTCTCCGCGGCATGTGGGATCTTCCCGGACCGGGGCACGAAGCCGTGTCCCCTGCATCGGTAGGCGGACTCTCAACCACTGCGCCACCAGGGAAGCCCCCGAAGCAGAATTTTAACCTCATCCCCACCCTGGGTTTGCATGGTGCCACGGTCTCCAGTAGCATCCTCCGGATGTGATTTCCATATTACTCATCCAGATGCTCGATGAGACTGAAATTAGTGGGCTTCACTGGGTCCAGCCCAGGCTGCAGTCAGGCAGCTGATGCAGGGAGCGTTCCTCAGATGCTGAGACCAGGAGGAGAGAGGCTGGGTGCTCCTTGTTGCTTGGGGCCACCGACCCCGTGGACTAAGACAGGAAGAAGATGATGCTCACCTCTGGCAAGTCCAAGTTGTTGATGTCCTGCCTCTCCTGTTCGGGGCTGTTCTACCTATAAGGCCATCTTCTGGAGGCCGTGTTTTTTATATAACATTTTGTCCCTTTAGAAATTATCATGATGCATGTCAAGAGCGTTCACACTGAAAAAAAAAATATGTCACTTTAGCTTCCAAGTTTCTGATTGTCTAAATAACGCAGCAACTCAACATACAGCTGTCTGGCATTTTGACAGTACAATAACCCATAATTCTTCCTGCCACTCAACACTTCAAGGTTAGCATTTTATAGTTTGCTCTCAAGGAGTATTCATTTAAAATTTCAAGAGCAAAGAGTTGAATGTGGCTGCCTTGTACCTCTCTTTTGATCTTTCCTTTATTTACTTGGGGGCTCTTCCAGTTTATTACATGTATTTTATGGGATGCTCATGCGTGTGTATAAACTTTTTTGGAAGAGGTAGAATGTTGTTCAACTTACTGTGTCTCATTCTCCATGTAGTTGGGGATAAGGGTGGGAAGAGCTGCTGAGCTTCAGAGGGCAGCTGCGCTGTCTGCAGTTTCCAAGCATTTGCTATGGAGTGAAGCATGAAGGGATTGGGGGAGGGTATGGACCAGTTTAGGACTCGTTCTTGCCTCCTTTCAGAAGGCAGGTGAAATCCTCACAGCGGCCTTCTGAGGAAAGCGGAAGTTTCCAGTTCTCAACTTTCTCACTAGCGAAACCTGCTTGCTTGGTCCTGTCTTGATTCTTGAGTCATGAGACGGATTCTTGGATACTCAGCCGACACTTTTGATATAGCTGCTGGTTGCGAATCTTCCTCCCTAGCTTGCTTGCAGTTGGTCATCCTCAGGCAGGTTGACATCCCTAGGCGGGAGACTGGGTTATGAATCTGGCTTTCATAAATTTCCTGCACAACCTTGGCCAAGTCAATAATTTGCCTCTTTGAACTTCTTATTTCTAAAACATAGTTAGTCGTCCTAGCCATACTTGCTTTTACAGGCTTGTAACTAGGTCAAGATGAAGCAACAGAAGTTCATGTGCTTTGCATTATTGAGTTGCGCTAACTGAATATTAGAGATCATTGTGGGGTTTTTTTCCTTTGAATCCATTCCCACCTTACCTCCCTGATCTACATCCCTGCCTATGGTAATCAAGTGGCTTATTGTGACGCATGGGTCATTTTCTGAGACAAGGAAAGTCAACGTAAGTGCCTTGTGCCGTGAACAGGATTTATTTATTGGCCCTCCTTGGACTGTGTCCGAGGGTGAAGTTTTGGATCTTGGGCACCCTTAGGACATTTCAGGGTCTAAAATTTCTAAGATAAGATTATTTTTAGATTGACAACTGACTCAGTAAATGTGCTTTGCCTGTGAAAACCCTAACTCTCCATGTTCGCCAAGGTACTCTTAAGCCCATGAGGTTAAGCACCATTTAAAAGCCTGAATGTGTATGTGAAAAGAATTACTGTGTTGATATGCAGTCTGTTAACACTTTCAGAGCCATTAGAGTGATAAACATTTTACCGTCTTTGGCCCTAAAATCTCTGTAACACAGTTTGCTTGTTGAGAACTGTTGGAATTGATGCTCCTGGCAGGGGGATTAACTCTTCTTCAGCAGCCTGGGACTGACTTTGACAAATCTGGGGAGGACTGGTGGCCGGAAATTAAGGAATGTTTGAATCCCAGCTCATGGGGTGTTTCTAATGTGTGGACTTTCTCTGGTTGGTTGGTTGGTTTTGGTGGGGAGGGGTCCGGGTTGACAGCCCCCAGGCTGTTAGAGGTTTCATGAACTCTCTTCTTCAGAATTGGCAATCTTATCCGCTCTGCATCTGCTACTTCTAAAAAGGGAGTTTGAAGTCTTGTGCAGGCTGCTTGGGATAAGATGGTGGAGTATCACAGTTCCAGGCTTAAAATAGCCTGGGCCCTGGAAGAGGACAGCTTGGCAGGGTTAGCCACAATGTTTAGATACCAACAATAATGCAGTCACTTGAATTACATATCATTCTATGCATTTCAGAGGGCCTTTCCATCTGTTACCACACTGATCTCAGAATAGTAGTGTGAAATAGAACTGATCAGGGTTTCTAAAATGATGCTAAGAATTTTTTTGTGATTATAAAAATAGTACGTATTCATTATAGAAATTTTGGAAAATACTGAAAATGATAAGGAAATTAAGATTGCCTGTAATTCTCCACTTTCCAGAAATAACCACTTAAACCATTCTGGTATATATCCACCCCTACATATACTTCATTTTGTATGTATTTGTACATGAATCTGTACCATATACATGTATAATTTTATTTGGGATCACTCAATAATGATACTGTTTTGTTACTTTTACTTATAAACACTTATCCATGTTGTAAACAGTCCCTGAAAACCTAACATTGAATGTCTGAATAGTATCTGTTATAAAGGATGCATCCTGATGTTGTCGAGTAAATAGATGATTTTCCATTGTTCCCTGTTGTACTCAGCACCATGAAGTATGTGCCAGGACGTACATCTTTCTTCATTTTAAACACACCTCTGGTTATATCCTTAAGATAAACTGTTAGAAATGTTCTAGCCATACCATTTCTATCTACCTTCCAAGGATTATTACATAAAATGTCAGACTTAAGGCAGATATTTTATCATCATTTTCTAGGCGGGAAAACTGAAGAACAGAGACTTGCACTGACTTGCCTAAGGATGCACAGCGAGTTAGTGGATGAACCAGCTGCCCCATGGTAGCATCTGCCTTACCTCTTACTATCTGGAGGTGAGAACACCTCCCCCTGCAAGGGCGAGCTGTGTTACATGTGGTAGTTGTGGGTTCTCTTTACGACCCACCCTTCGTTAAGTGTGGTTTGCTGGCCTGATGACCCACCCCCACCCAGCAGCCTTTGAGATGGAAATTAAATAGATCTTCATTCCACTTCCTGTCATGGCTTCTTAGCACTTCCTGGGCTCTCCCCCTCCGAAGCTGTCTCTCCAGCCCAGCCCTGTCTCAAGAGTGGTGGCCAGGCTGCCTGCCTGCCTGCTTGCTTGCCTCCCTTTGGATCTCAAGCATTTTGAGGGGAATGCCTGTCAAGTTCCAGGCCCTGTGTTGGGTACAGGGGATACCAAGGTGTGTTGAGCTCAGCCCTGACCCTCAAAACTCATCTGGGATTAAAGCTGAAATACAAACAGATAACTGTGATGAAGTAGGATGAAGACATGGTCCCAGGACTGTGGAAGAAATAAAAATGTCCTACTTGGTGACTTTCATAGTGATATTCCCAGTGCATGACAGACCTCTCCTCCGTAGCCACAGTGGGTCCTTTTGGTCTCTTATTCTAGAACATTTGCTTTGCTCCGATCTGTCCCCCCCAAAGTCTCCCCACTTCCCCTTCCTTTTGTCTCTTGTCCGCTTCAACTTGTTTCCCATTGTTCATGTACACAGCAGGCAGTTTATAAGTAGCTACACATATTAACTCACTTAAGCTCACATCTTTGTAAGGTGAAGGCTTACTGTTTTCCCCGTTCTCAGAGGAGGATCCAGGGTCCAAGGCCACACAGCCAGCTGGTTGGACCAGAAGGCGGGCTGGCTGTAGAGCTTGCTCTCTTGACCTTGCACGCCACTATTTCAGGACCATTTCCTCTTGCATTCATCCCCTTGCCTTGCATTGCACCTGGCATGGGAGTCTAGAAACTCTCTCAAAGTGGTAACTTATTCCTCTCCCACCACCCAGGAGGCACATGGATGTCGGGACCTTGGCCATTCTCCCATAAGGTTACAGAATATCCCAGAACCAGGGAAGTGTGGCGCTGAGAGAGACCCAAGAGGAAAATCTCCTTTTTCACCCATCCATTCACCTCTACACTCAGCAACTTTTTGAGCTGTCTGAAGGTCATGGTACTCTACCATGGACCAAAACAAATGTGGCATCTGCTCTTGGGAAACTCACTCTCCAGAAAGTGGGGAAATAGTTTACACAGCTCGTGGGACTGCTGGGCTGCTGGGAGGGAAAGCCCTAAGGGTGAAAATGTTCCCAGGTTGAAATGCCTAGCTTTCTTCAGACTTGTAGGGACCCGTTGGTTCTGGCGGAAAGACTATTTTCTCTCCAGGGAACCTTTCATGTTCCTGGGTCTCACGAGTCCAGAATGAGTAGTAGAAAGCTTTTTGTCCAAAAGGCCTAGTTGGGGGCCTGGATTTTATTGTTGTCATAGTACCTGGATTACAAAAAATAAGCTTCATCATAATGGAGGGAGAGGAGGAAGCAAAATCATGCCGGGTTTTAGATTAGTTGTGGATATTTTTTTCTCCTTATTGAGATTTATAGTATGCCCAAGTGCCTGGCACTTGGGTTGATTTGAATGAGAAAATATATATGCATATATATGCATGCTTGAACAATGTCAGGCTTGTAGTGTGTCTCTAGTTCCTCTGTAAGTCCCCAATCCAGGGGTTTCTTGTGTAGCTCCATTCCAGCAAGAACGGGCGTTGCTTCAGTATTCATTTCAGTGGCATTGACAATACTGACAGTATAATTGACCTGAAAAGTTCTGGATTTCCTGTTAATGCACTTTAGAAATGTACATCAACTACCAAAAAAAATCATTTCTATCTACATTTCACTTGATTTCCATTTTCAAGAGAGAGGCTTCATCATTATTATTCTATTTGAATAGCACTGATATCTTGAAGGATGGAAGGAGATTTCTATTGTATGCGGGAGTACTTTATTTCGATATTTTCTTTGTCTGATTATACATGATAAACACACATTAGTGACATTTCGTGCATGTTTGGAAGATAAATGGGGATATCTCTTTAAACCATTCCTGACACTTGCTAACCTGTGAGCTTAATGGCATTTTCTCTTTGATTCAATAATTTGTCTGTCAGAAAAAAGCTGGGCTGACATTCTCCTTGTTGTGGGATTGAAATGGAAAGAAATCTCTTCTCTTGAAGGAAATTTTTTTTTAAATGGTGGGGAACATTTTAGGATAAAAATGTTTCTGAAATTCTTTGGGGTTTTGGTGGTGGAGGTGGCAGGGAGTGCGGATGGAGAGGGCGGCGCTAATGAATGCCAGAGCCCTGACACTATACGTGTGGCAAGTGATAAAAGGGAGATGATTACCTCAGTCTGAAAGTCCTCTTGAAATAATTGGGGAACATGTAAAAGCTTGCAGATGAAGGTGGCTTCTACCGCTGTGTCTTGTGGGAGGTTGTCAGCCTTGCTCCCGTGGAGGTGGTTGGGTTGGGGTGTGTATCCACGTGTGAGAGGATGGCTCTGACTCTGTTCACCTGCCTCGGTTCCCTCAGCCTCGTTCTGGGTGGGGAGGGGTGAGGCAGAGGGCTTGCTGTGTATCGTCCTGGAGAGGTTCTAAACCCAGGTGGTCGTTTTTCCCTTTTGGGAGATTTTGGAGAAGGCTTTTCAGGGGCTGTGGTGACAAGGAATCCTAGAGGTGAACCTGGAGTAGGGAGGCAAGTGGTGGGCTGGGAGGTGGGAGCTTGGCATTCTTGGGGGAGCCCTTTGCGTTTGTGATAAAGGTGAGCATGCTGGGCATGAGGTGCTCTTTCAGAGCTGTATCATGTGACCCCCTCCCCCCCACCCCTCCAGTGTACTGCTGACCCTCTCTCCTCAGACCCCTGCATCAGAGGGCTCCTGGGAGGTCTGATTAGGTAAAGTCGATGAGAGTAGGCAGGTGGTCGGGACTTGGGAGCAGGATTGGGGAAGATGTTGGGGGGTCAAAGTCTGCTTATCCCTCTGCCCCCTTCTCCATTCCAAGGGGTCTTCAGGTGTGCCATTGGAAAACACTGACTCATTAAGATCCCTCATTGATTCATTGAACAGTTTTTATCGAATGCCTCTTGTGTGCCAAGCATGGCTCTAGACACTGGGGATGCATCCCAAGTTCCACAGGTTGTCAGTAGCAAAGTTGGGAGTAGGACCCAAGTCTCTTAAGTCCTGATCTGGTGCTTTTTAGCACTGCCTCCCTGGAGACTCTGCCTACTACAGGAGCCCAAGGGTCTGAAATTCTTTCCCATTCAATCCCATTGGGGGTTGTTCCTCCCATGGCTTCCGGTCCCCCGCCCGGCCATGGCTTCTCCGGTTTTTGATCCTGAGTCATGCTGGGTTGCCCTAGCAAAACACAACAAACATAAACAAAAATGAAGATGTTAACCATCATGTGTGTTTTCCCAGCATGGACTTTCTACCAGCAAGTAGGGCCATCTAAAGACCTTTGAACATCCTGAGAACTTTTATTTTCTGTTTTCTAAATTTATTTTATTGAAGTACAGTTGATTTACAGTGTTCTGTTAGTTTCTGGTATACAGCAAAGTGATTCAGTTATACATATATAATAGTTTGCATTTGTTAATCCCAAACTCCCAATCCATCCCTCCCCCACCTTCCCTCTCTTGGCAACCACAGGTCTGTTCTCTATGTCTGTGAGTCTGTTTCATTTTTGTAGATATGTTCATTTGTGTCATATTTTAGATTCCATATATAAGTGATCTCATATGGTGTTTGTCTTTCTCTTTTGACTTACTTCACTTAGTATGATAATCTCTAAGTCCATCCATGTTGCAAATGGCATTCTTCATTTCATTCATTCAAATGCCAAATTTCATTCTTTTTTATGGCTGAGGAGTATTCCATTGTTTATATGTATCATATCTTCTTAATCCATTCATCTGTTGATGGACATTTAAGTTGTTTCCATCTTGACTATTGTAAATAGTGCTGCTGTGAACACTGGGTTGCATATCTCTTTTAGACTTATAGTTTTGTCCAGATAATGTGCCCAGGAGTGGGATTGCAGGATTATATGGTAGCTCTATTTTTAGTTTTGTAAGTAACCTCCATACTGTTCTCCATAGTGGCTGCACCAATTCACATTCCCACCAACAGTGTAGAAGGGTTTCCTTTTCTCCACACCCCCTCCAGTATTTGTTATTTGTAGATTTTTTTTTTTTTTTACTGAGCACCTTTATTTTAGATATCTTACTACATAATACATCAAACATATTAAAACAACCCCCCCATTTCACATTATATATGATTTATAAAATTTCAATGTGAAAATTTTGGAAGTATTCTAAAACTAATTTTAACAGTTTTGAGGCTTGGGGGTAAATTCATTTTCCTATGATATAAACTTTGTTATATTTATATGTAAATGTAGAGCTGGACTTGATTTGCATTTGACTGACCAATGAATGTATTTTCTTTTGAAACTTATTTAAACATTAATCTTAGTTTTAGAAATTTTATTTCACATCTTGGTGCTGTTTTTTCAGCTCTCAAACATTCTGTTGGCCATTAAAAAATTTAAAAGAGGGCCCTTGACACTGTGCCTATGGCTCTTCACTGATTAAAGGCACTGAGAATAGATCTCCTGGCACCCACCCACCTAAAACCAAATCCTGGACCTCAGCAGTTGCTTTCCCTCAGGGGACTCCAGAAGGGCTAGGCTTCTTTTCAAGCCTCTTCTCAATGTGCCCTCCTTGCCCTGCCCCTCAGGGACTGGCCCGGGTGTTATAGAAGTGACCCTGCTGCAGGCTCAAGAAGAACTCTTGTTACCACCTGCTATGGTGTCTGAGTCAGCTTGCGCTGCCATAACAGCATACCACAGATTGTGTGGCTTAAACAACAGACACTTACTGTCTCAAAGTTCTGGAGGCTGGAAGTCGCAGGTCAAGGTGCTGGCTGATTTGGTTCCTGATGAGGGCTCTCTTCTTGACTTGCAGACAGCCGCCTTCTTGCTGTGTCGTCATGGTGGGGAAAGTGAGCAAGAGCTCTGGTCTCTTCCTCTTCTTCTAAGAGCAATAATCCCATCATGAGAGGTCTACCCTCATGACCTCATCTAGCTGAATTACTTCCTGAAGGCCTCATCTCCCAAGACCATCACAAGGGAGTTAGGACTTCAACATAGGAATTTTTTTTTTTTTTTTTTTTTTTTTTTGCGGTACGCGGGCCTCTCACTGTTGTGGCCTCTCCCGTTGCGGAGCACAGGCTCCGGACACGCAGGCTCAGCGGCCATGGCTCACGGGCCCAGCCGCTCTGCGGCATGTGGGATCTTTCCGGACCAGGGCACGAACCCGTGTCCCCTGCATCGGCAGGCGGACTCTCAACCACTGTGCCACCAGGGAAGCCCCTCAACATAGGAATTTTGGCAGGAAAACGTTCAGTCTGTAATATACATTGTGGTAGGGAAGCATGGGCCTCCAAATCTATGTCTGTGGGCTTCATATTCCCAGTCCTACCACTTTTTAGCAATGTGACTTAGGATAAATTGGTTATACTCTCTGAGCCTCAGTTTCTCCTTCTGTAAATTGGGGATAACAATCATTGGCAGAGTTATTTGTATTAGAAATAATATTTGTAAAGGGCCTAGCACCAAGTAAGTAACCCTTCTCCTTAGAATTTCCCCAGTGATCTGGAGTATCTTTAATTAAATGAATGTTTGAAGAACACTCAGTTGTGTGTGTGTGTGTGTGTGTGTGTGTGTGTGTGTGTGTGTGTGTGTGTGTGTGTGTGTGTGTGACTGATTGAGACAGAGGCTAGGAGCATGGCCGAGGCAGAAGATGGGTAAACTCTCTGGCACTAGGGAAAAGCTGGGCTTCTGCAAGAGGAATTTGTTTCTACATTTCTGGAAGGTCTCAGGCTTGCAGGAACTCCTTGGGTTGTACCAGTGCACGGAGGGTAGACTGAGAAGGCTCTTCAGGGATCTGGCATGGAGAGGACATACAATTTAGGATCGAAGGACCCTCAAGCTGGGAAGAGTAAGCTTGGGTTTTTCACCAGAAGAGGCTCTGCCATTTAACCTCAATTACTTTTGCCATTTCCAGAATAGGGAACAGAAACTGAAATGATTAGTTTTCAAAAATGTGGGAGTTTTGAGCCTGGGATGGGAGTGGGCATTGGTATTCATGCACAAAGGGCACTGGACTTCGCAAATTGCATTGGTATCTGGGGAAGGAACCAATGACCAGCACTTAGAGAGCAGTCAGAACAGGGAGGGCCACCCCTGGCTGTGAGGATAGATGGGTCATGATATGAGAGCAGTCAGTTCCCAGGCATCCCACAATCGGAGGCAATTGGCAGGTGGAAAATTGGAGGAAGCTGATTGTCCCCCAGAGCCTTCCACTTGAGTCGTGGCTGCCGGGAGCGGGTGAACCTTTCTGACTGACTCAAGTGAAGCCTGGACCATGGTGGGAAGAAAGCACCTGTCTTCCCTCCCTCCCTCCGTTCCATCCTTCCTCACTCGAGTGCACAGTGAGGATTAGGCACTCTCCTAAGCACTTGTATTACATCTGTGGGCAAAACTGACAGACATTCCATGGACCTTATAAAGTATAATTAAACAGGTAATATAATACAGAAGTAAATTATATGGTATGTTGGAAGGTGATAAGTGCTATGGGAATAAAGAAAGAAAAGAGAGCACATAATAGGTAGTCCTGGGTGGAGGTGGCAGGGGAGGGTGGCGTTAGTGAGCAGGGTGGTCAGGGGAGGCTGTGTTAGGAAAGGGAGTTGAGGAAGTGAGCTGGAGGAGAAAAGGAATAGCAAAATGAGTTTGCCATTTCTTTCTCTTTTTTTTTTAACTTTTTATGTTATATTGGAGCATATCTGATTAACAATGTGGTGATAGTTTCAGGGGCACAGCAAAGGGACTCAGCCATACAAATACATGTATCCAGACTCCCCCAGACTTTCCTCCCATCCAGGCTGCCACATAACATGGAGCAGAGTTCCCTGTGCTCTACAGTAGGTCCTTTTAAATATAGTTGGTTATCCCTTTTAAATATAGCAGTGTGTACGTGTCAATCCCAAACGCCCTAACTAGGGAGAAAGAGAAGTATTGTATGATATTCGGAATCTAAAAAGAAATGGTACAAGTGAACATATTTATAAAACAGAAACGGACTCACAGATTTAGAGAACAAACTTATCGTTACCAGTCGGGGGAGCGGGGAGGGAAGGAATAGTTAGAGTTTGCCGTTTCTGAGCTCACAGTGTCTGGTAGGGAGAGAAGAAGCCAGCCAACATTGGAATTCCTGGAATATAATTTCTTCCTAACAAATTGAAGCAACATGGTTACTGGAGATGAGGAACGGCCATGCCTGCACGGTTCCTGGTACCACCAGGCAGTGTTTGGTATCAAATGGAGATTGGGAGGTGGAGTGTGAAGCCAGAGTTCTGTGGTCCAGGTGGGTTTGCTGGGTCTTTAATGGTTCAAAACATTTGTTGGATGAGTGAATGATGAATGAGTGAATGAATGAAGGACTGAGTAAATTTGTGAATGGGTAGATTAATGAAAACTGAATGAGTAAAGATTGACTAAAACTCATATCTCTGTTAAGGACGAGTTATTTCCAAGTTCACACCATAAGTTACTAGTGGAATATCTAGCTTCAGTGGTAATTGCTTTAGGGCACGTTGCTTTAAATAATAAAGCAAAAGGGGCACAGGCATTTGTACCCCTGAGTCAATTTTCAAATAATACAATGAAAAATTATCCAGTTTTCTTTTAAGTATGGTTGCATAGTTAGGTTTTCACATATACCTGTAGTCAAAGGTTAAAGGGTATTCTTGGAACCAACAGGGGACTTCCCCTCATATTTAAATTAAGAGCAGACTCTGACTGATAACCTTGTTAATCACTGTACTTTGCTTATGGACAACACCTACTCTTGGTCTTTAATCATGACATAGAGATGGAGGCAGACGATTGGATGTCACTTTGGTGGATCTTCTGGTCTAGTGGTTACCAGACTTTACAGGTTAACAGAAAGTCCTGTGACAACTTCCAGACAGACAGACTGTGTCCACACTTTAAGTCTATTGTCAGAAGTTCCAGGTACGGACCTCAGTATCTGCATTTTTAAATCCCTTCACAGGTGATTTTGTTGCAGGTGGTGTAGGGATTTAGGAACCACTGTACTAAAGTCAACTTTGAGGGCAGAAACTATGGCCTCTTTTTTAAAAAATATATTCATTTTATTGGTGTCTACTTTCATACTAAAAAAGCGGTAAATCTTTATTGCTAGAAGCCAAACAAGATAGATTCATTCCCCTCTATCGAAGTAGCATTCTAGTCCTTTCTTTCTTTCTCTCTGTTCCTTCCTCCCTCCCTCCCTCTCATCCCTCCCTCCCTCCCATCCCTCCCTCCCTCTCCCCTCCCTCCCTTCCTCCCTCCCTCCCTCCTTTCCTTCCTTCCTTCCTTCCTTCTTTCCTTTCTTTCTCGTCCTCTCTCTGCCTTTATTTCTCAATTTTCCCCCAAACATAGAACTATTCTGTAAGTATTACTGTCCTGTTTTCTTTCTTTTTATAATGCTTTGTGCACCTCTCTCAATACTTTTTAAAGCTACATGATGTTCCAGAGTATGGAAATCAGCCAGGCTTGCCAACTTGCTGAAACCCCTTGCTTCATTCAGTGCTTTCCACATAGAAAAATGTTACTGAGCCTGTATTGCCTGAATAACTAGGAGGAGACAGCTATCTTGTGCCACCCACCCACGCCCTATTCCTAGTCTTAGGGCAGAGTAGTCCTTTCTCAAGCTCTTTCCATTCCCCTAAAGAAACTTGGTAGTACAATAAGTTGACTGCTCTTTAGGGACAGCCTGGGCTGTAGTGAGAACCACTCCACCCCTCTGGTCGATTTGAAATGGAGTTGTTATTTCCCAAAGTGAAGGAGAACAAATCAGCCAGTCGGAAGTGTGGGTGCTGTAGCATCCTCAGATACTGCCTTTGAGGAGTATAAACCATTGAAGGAAGTAGAACGTTGTCTTCCTGGAGAGTTAACCCAATGATACAGGGCAGTGTCTGGCGGGGGATGGAAGACCCGGCAGCCCTGGAGCTCCCTTTGGACTGGGGTGGACAGGGAAGGCTGCTCAGAGGAGCGATCATTTGGATGGAGTTCTTAGGAGAGCCGGAATTAGCTCAGCTGAGAGAAGGCTGCTGTTCCTTTGCCTCGTGCATGGAAAGAGCTGTCCTGCCTCTGTCCCGCCTCTGTCCCACCATATGAAGACCACTGGCTGGTCTGTGGGGGTCTTGGAAACCAGGTAGTTCAGAAGCCAAATAAAGTAATCATTCTTCGGGCCCTCCGAGAGGGGAAACGGCAACACCAGAAAGCTCTGCCCCTCAGCTGAGCCAAGCTCCGAGAGCCCCTTTCACAGACACATAAATATTTAATAATCATCTGTCTACAGCCAATCTAGAGGAAAAAAATCTTTAAATAGACTGCTCGAAAGGCCAAAACCTGCATTTTAATTGAGGTACTTTGAATTATTCCCATTAGTCAGTCGCTCTGATTTTTCCTTAGTGAGGGGTGGATTGTTTCTGAAAGGGGGATCAGAATTATTAGCAGCCCTTAAAAAAAATAAAAACCTGCTGTTCCTATTAAATAATAAACTAGGGTTCTTTGAAAAAAGATGTGGCATTTTTGGAGCACAAAGCAAGAGGGTAGGGTGTGATGAGCCCCGTGGATTAGAGATGCAATTTGAAAAGCGTTGAGGGCGTTTGGATACCTTGCTAAGCATTTCCTCGCGCATCACCTCTGTGGTTCTCCCTGATCGTGCTGAAGTTTTCAGGATGGAGGAGGCGTGTGCGTGTGTGTGTGTGTGTGTGTGTGTGTGTGTGTATTTTCCCTTTCTCTGCCCCTTGGGCCTAGAGCTTCCTGCAGCAGCTGTAACAGTCGTCTCCTGGAGGTACCCCTGGTGTCTCACGCGAGCCAATTTCGACAGTCTAAAGTGCTCCGAGTGAGCCATCTTGTTCTCTGTAAGATAAACCCCAGGCCATTATGCGTGGTTTTTCATTCACCCGCCTCCTTGTCTCCCTTCGGTTGGCCCCTCTCTGCACCCCCTCCCCTCCTTCCCCATTCTCTGCCTTCGCACCCCCTTCCATGAATAGGAGGGGAAACAGGCATCCTTTAGGGGAGCACGGTTTTCAGCCCAGGCATGTCAACTCCACTCGGGCACAGTTTGCTTTGAGATCTGCGACATAGAGCAGGGCGGCGGGGTCACCCCCCCCACCATAACTGATCTTGTTTAATTCATCTGCTTCCCTGTATCTCCCTCATCCTACACTGGCCTTTGTTTGGATCAATTGCTTGAAGATTTACTGTGGTGCTAAGAGCCGCCAGCCCCAGTGTCCCCGCCACATCGTCCATCCTGGGTGAGACCATGGGGCGGCACTTGGGGAAGAAGGTTCTACAACTTTCCCCCACTCCCATCCCATACACGGAGGACATTCCGAGTAAGGCGATTTCCAGACTGATTTACTATGGAATCACTTTGCATGGCCCCTCCTGCACCAGTATGAGAAATGTTAATTGGTGGGTGAGCCTGAGATGCTCTTCTGTGGGATTTATTGTCGTAGGCAAAGGAGGGGAAGGGGACCCGCGTCTGTCTTTGTGATGGCTCTGAGTCCACACTCACTTGCTGCTGATTATTTTGAAAACCGATGGTAATGATGGATCTGGATCCAGTAATTTATTAGATTTTGGGTCATTAACCCTTGTTCTGCTTATGGCAGCAAATGACTTCATCGTCAGAGATGATGAGTGTTCCAAACTGGGGGGTACTTGGCCCTCTAGAGCTCTTGTCTGAAAATCCATTTGAAGCTAGTGGCAGGCATTCAAAATCCTCTCTGCTTATAGGTTTCTGCAGCATTGCCTGTAGGATTTGAAGAAGCTGGAGGGCAGCAGGGGGAGAAGAACCGCACCCCTCCTCCCACCCCGGCCCCGGCCCGACGACTTCTGTTGCCAAAGAGTGTTTGTGTTGGGGTGGCTAATGTCGTGAAAAGGCTGCACAAGAGACTCTGTCAAAATGCATCCATGGGAGTGGGGAATGGATCACAGTTTGGAAATGGGGGAAAAGGAAAAGAAAGGAGCGAGCCTCCGTCTAAGTGATCCCATCTGAAGACTGAAGCAAATAGCTTGAAATCATTGTTGTGATTCCCATTGACTGAAGGCTGGAGGGGCTTTACTGGTTAAGCTTTTAAAGCCGCAGCAGTTTAAACACATTTTTCCCCCCTTTTTGGCCTGGTATACCCTTTCTCCAGTTGACCTTGAAACATATTAACTCATCTTTGGAAAGAAACAAAACAAAACACCTTTTTGCCTTCAACTCCGAGGCCGCCTTCTGTCTTGGAGTGTTATATAAATAGGTGGCATTGCCCGGTACCCCTCACTGTGGGGCACAGAAGACTGCTGTGGTTCGTGTTGGCCTGGCTCCATGCAGGGTGAGTAACCAGACGTTCTGCAGCTCCCCCGCTGTGTCCCTCTGCCACATGGGGCCAACTGACGGCACCGTTCAGGTCAGGGAATTCCTTCCCCACCTTTGAGGATGGAACCAATGTTTGAGTAGTGCCGGAGAGCTTCTGAGCATGAACCCATGTTTAAGAGCTACGTAGGTCCTTTCCTTAAATGTGCAATACCTTCCGCTGCAGAATTTTCAAGTGGAAATATCTGGGGGGAGATGGGGATTTTTAAGAAACTTTTCAGTGGAAGAGATTTAGTAATCATTTGGCCAATTCCCTTAGTTTTGCCAATTGCCTTAGTTTTGCAGATGAAGAACCTATGACCCACACATGTCAAGTGCTTGTCTAAAATCACACAGACTGTAGCGAGCAGAAAGGGTCCTAGAACCCCGAGCTCCTGAGCAGTGGTGTACCTGGGGGTGGGTACAGGTCGCCCCAGGTGCAGGCAGTAAGGGGCTGCCTTGGCTTTGGAGGATACATAAACGATAACAGAGCCCCTGGCTCCAACTTTAATCCCACCGTGAGCTGACAATTCCAAACAATGTCAGTGACAAAATACCCCTCCTCCTAGGGTGGATGCTCCCACGAGACCCCTCTTCACCTCTTTGGTACACCACTGCTCCTGATGCCTGGGTTGTGTGTCCCCCACTAAGATGCATCCCCATGAAACAAACCACAAGCAAGCAAAGAACAGATCCCACGTTAGAAGGACGTACTCTGGGTTCTTTCGAAGTATAGTAAGGAAAATAGCCTTTTGGTGAGCCTCCTTGGTGGGTGTAGAAAAAGCATGACCTCTTAAAATCCACACGTGGGAGACGCAAAAGAGCGGTGCCGGGATTTGCTGGAACGTGCCTCGCCTGCACCCCTCTGGTGTGTGGGTGAGGGCTGCTGTGCCCTGCTCTCACTGAGGCTGGGCCAGGAGCTCCTAGCCCTGGGTCTGTGTTGGAACCAACAGAGCTGGAGACTGTCTGGATTCGTGTGTAAATCTAATTCTCTCCCAGATACTTAGAGCCTTCAGGGAAGCTCTTGGTGGTCTGAGGGCCTGACCGGCCTTATGTGTGTGTCTCTGTGTGGTCATTTTGGCCAGACGGGCTGCTGTCCCGGCTTTTCCTCTCCTCTCCCGCTGCCCCCTGGAGGGGGTGGGTAAATATTCCAGGCTGACTTCAGCTGCCGAGTCATCAGTTCTGACAGATGGCTGTCTCTTTGCAGCCACCCCCCCACCCCTTATCCCCGAGTCCCTCATTTCATCTTCCCCCTGTCAGAACTCACCCTTCGGCAGAGATCTTTTCCAGGAGCTAAATGTGAGCCTCAAAGAGATGCCGTCAAGGTACTTCTCGTAATTTTCAAAAGTCATTTCCCTCCCTCCGTTCGCACCCCCCTGCCCCCGCCCTCACCCTCTCTCCATTGTAATTATGTCTTAGCAGTTACCCAAACCAGCACGGCAGCAGCCCAGTCCTCTGCCCCTGCGGGCACAGCCTTTTCCCCCACAGCTGGCCTGGGGCATGGTCCCTGGGAGAGAGACCCTGGGCCAACACAGCTTCCTCACCGTTGGCTTTAGAGGCGTTGGTGGTATAGTCCCATGAAGAAGGAAAGCTTTAAATAGTCCCATATCCTCTTTGCTCTAGCAAAGGGCCCTGAGGGATTTCTCTACAGGCCAGGTCCTCAGTAGTGTTGAGGGTACTCTTAATCTAGTTCATGTGCATCTCTTTAAGAGTAGGGGACATCCATTCCAGAACATTCTCTGCCATTTCTTGACTCTCCCCCTCCTCTCCCTCTCAGGTTTCAACCTCGCTCCCTCAGGAAGGAGTCAAGGAAAGATGTCATCTTTTCTCTCTGTACCTTGATCTCTGTCTCCACCCACCTCCGAATCCCTCCTGTGGCTGGTTCTCAACAGGTGACCTGGCCACGGGAACAGGAAGAGGAGTGGTGTGTGTCTCTGGTCCTCTGCTGACACCGGGTATGGCCAGCCCCAGTTGAACTGAGATCCTGGGGGTAAATTATCCTCCACGAAGGGCACTGGGACTTGACATTCAAAAATTCTATTCATTGAAAACAGACACTAGCCCCGAAAACCTGGTTTAGTAGATAAAATCGGTAACCACAAGAGGATAAATCTAGTTTGACTTGTTTGTTCTGGTCTAATTTAATATGATCTCCCTTGGAGTTTCCAGCGTCTAGATTTCCATTACTTTTCAGCATTAGCTTTTTTTTTTTGTGGGCGGGGGAGGATGGGGTAAGGAGTGGGTATATATTTTAGTGGCATCCCACACTAATCAGGAGAGGCTTGTCAAAGCCCATTTGGGATCTGGGGTGACTAATTCCTGGGCCTGTGGCTCTAAAGGAGCATTTCTACCCATTTTACACAAAAGACCCCAGCAGCTGAGTTAGAAAAAGCATCTTCTTGCTGCAGCCACTGCTCTCCTAGGACCCACAGGAGGGGTGGAGGGGTCATCCCCAGCCTCCTGGAAGAGCTGGGTGCCAGCGTGAAGGGTGTGGCAGAATGTGGCCATCTCATTTTCCCACCCCTGGGATGGTCTAAAGAACCTGGGAGGAATAGCTATGGGCTGATGTGTGACCTTGAGGACATGGGCCACCTCTCAGATCCTTGGTACCCTCATTGAGACAAGAGGAGCAGTTCTCACACCTGGTAGGCTGAGGCAGGTGGGAGCTGCTTGAAAGTCGCCCAGTGCTCTTGTAGCCATCCTGTTTCATGAAGACTCACCTCTCCCTCATCCCATCTCAGTTTTCACATCTGCAAGAAAGAGATTGAGTGGGATTAAGTGAGATTTTATTACCATCTACCCTTTCCATGTTAACTTTTGCTAAGTCAACGGTGGGTAATAGACAGAGTTCTCGGTTGCTGTAGCCCTTAGTCTGTACCAGGTTCCCTCCGTCCTTCACCTGATGTGTCTTGCCAACCAGACAGCTGCAGCCCTCTTCGTATTGAGATGTGCTTGTAGGCCATGGTGTGTCTCAGAAGCCCCAGTCAGGGCTGCACTTGCTCCAGGGCAGGGCTCCAGCTCAGATATAACACCCAAGCTTCCATGGCCCTGCTCCCACAGCAAAGAGCCAAGGGGAGGCTACAGGAATCATTTGATTGGGAATTTGAATCCATGCCTAAATATGTGTGTATTTTTATGTGTGAGTGTGTGTGTGTGTTTCCCTTCATGTCTTTTTCAAACTTTGGTAAGATGGTCCTTTCTTTAATTTTTTGACATTATCTTTAAATAGTCTGTATGGATATTTCCTGCCCCATAACCCATCCAAACAAAAAGAAAGCATAGGGACAAAGCAAGCTAGGAAGCAAGATTTTGCAGCTTGTCAGTTTGAGCAGTAAAGCAGCATGTGTATGTGTGTGCGCACATGCGTGCATGACACTGGAGTGAAACACTTCATCATTAAAGGGTGTCCTTCCTTGGGCAGAAGAAGACACTGCACGGTGTCTCTTCCTGCATAATTGGCCTGTCTTTTCATACCAGCCGAGATGCTTGTTTCTGTCTAAGCCCATGCACTCCCCACAGGTCAGGAGCGATAGTAAAAACCTGTTGTCTGGCTTTGTATTTGGAATAATGGAGTCACTAATCTACTTGATCTGGCCAAGTCAGATAAAGAAGAAAGTGAGGGATGCCTGTGTTTCAGGGATGGAAGGTACTTGTAAAAGCAATTTCTTTTGAGGTGGGGGGAGCAGGGGGAGACACACAGGAGAAAAAAAAAAAACGGAGCAAAGACTGTAGGAAACCTTTTAATTAGTACTAATTACCTCAGCAGAAAATGTTGGAAGCTTGAAAGGATTTGTGTCAGCAAGTGAAAGATCAAAGATTGCTAGGCTCGCATTTTAATCTGTTGGCTATAAAAAGGAATGAGGGGGGTGGTAATGGGACCCAGGAGAATGGCTGCCCAGGTGGCTCTGCCCTTAATCCCTTCTTTACTGCTGCAGCCTGAAGCCTAGTCCCAATTACATAATAAGATGATTTAATTTAATTTTTTTCTTTGACGTTAACTGGGGTGTAGAGAAGAGGGAGGGCTCCCCCGCTTTCGTGAGGATGGGGTGGGAGGGTATCACTGACTCCGTAGCTGCACAATCCCTTCTGTTGATTTTCCCAATCTTTTTCTCCATCCAGCCAACTGACATTTTAATTTCAATCAAAAAACAAAAACAAACTGCACACAGGGGAAAGAGTTCTTCAAGAAGGAAGGAGTCTCTGGGTGCACTAAGGAGGTGAGGCCTCTGATGTGGTTGGTCTGTGGTGAGGACAAGTGGGACAACAGGTAAACTGTGTTACTGGAAAACTCTACCTGGTGTATGCCTCACTGTGACAGTTCCTTAAAAGTCAGTGGGCAGAGAGAGAGAGAGAGAAGAGAGAGAGAGAAGAACGGTGTTGACAGTCCGCACCACCCATCATAGACGGCATCTCTGCTCCTTTCCTCCTTCCTGTCACCACCCTCTTCCTGTCCTCTTTAAGAATGGATTAGGCTGGGACAGGGTCTGTGTAGCTGCAGGTGCTCTGCCCATGGGCCCTTGGCACTCACCATTCCTGTGTGTACCAATCTGCAGCTCTTTGCTTGGGCCACTGGAACCTGCTCAGCCCTCAATCAGTGGCTGATGGGAGGAGGTGGATAAATATCCCAGCTCCCTCACCCCTCACTGGAGATTTCGCTAAGACATCTCATGCTACTCCAGAGTAGGAGTTGGCACCAGGGCCCAGTCTGGCCTGCTAACTGTTATGGCAAATAAAGTTTTATTGGAACACATTTATGCCCATTCATTTACCTGTTACCTGTGGCTGCTTTCACAGAGTTGAGTAATTGTGACAGAGATGATATGGCTCTTACATCCTAACGTATTTACTCTCTGGCTGTTGACATGAAAAGTTTGCTGATCCCTGCCCTAAAGAGGGGTTGAACCCTAGCTGCCCTCGGCAGTAACCTACCTCGTGATGCATCCTTTACTAACTTCTCTCCCTTTCTTATCTCACTTTCCAATGCTTTGTGCAATTACCTCCCAAGTAGAAGTCTTACTCTTGCATCCTCATCTCAAAGTCTGCTTCTGGAGGCTCCAACCTAAGACCTTGTGTGTGTGCTCATGCAAAAAGACAGAACCCCTGCAATGAGTTCTGGTTTACCACTCACTGTCCCTTCTAGGGTCCAAAGTGTACACCTTCAGATGTGTCATAAACCAGAACAGCAGTTCAGCTTAGAGAACTCGGAAATGCTGTAGAGTGTTGCCACTTTGACTCAGACCTGAGCTCAAGTCTTTGAACCTTTTTGTTCATCAACTTAGGCTCATTTGTAAGTTTTTAGGAGATGGGGCCCAGGAAAAAAACCTGCATGGTAGAATCGAGACTCCTGGCTCTGGATCCCTGAGTGTGGCTCAGTGCTCTGGGGATTGACACTTTTAACATTTTCAGTTATGGGAGACCTGACCTATAGTGACCCAGCTCCATTTCAGGAGGGCAGACCATTGGACACAATGTCTAAATATCCACTTCCTCTAGGACAGGCTACCAGGGGTGGTTTGGGGCCCAGATCACCTGGTGTTTGGCTTGTGTCTCTTCAGTCTTACGTGTAAATGTAACATGCCTGACACCCCAAATCTAGCATACAATACCTACTCGTGTATAACTGTTTTTTGTTTTCCTTTGTTCTCCTTTATCTCCTGATCTCAGTTAGTTCATTCTGACATCCATGTATCTTGAGGATGGAGAGGGTCTTAACTGGCAGATTAGAGAACTAGATGCATCAGCACCTTGCCCTTTGTATCAGTTAGCTATTGCCACATAACAAATCACCCCCAAATTTAGCAGCTTAAAACAACAAACATTATTTTTCACACAGTTTCTGTGGGTCAGGAGTCTAGATGTGGCTTAATCTGGGGTCTCTCACAGGCTGCAGTCAAGATGACAGAGCTGTAATCGTCTCAAGGCTCAACTGGGGAGGATCCATTTCCAAGCTGATTCACATGTTTTTGGCAGGATTCCATTCCTCACAGGTTGTTGGACTAAGGCCCCACTTTCATCCTGGGTATTTGTTGGAGGCCTCCCTCAGTTATTTGCCACATGGGTCTCTGCACAGGGCCACTCATAACATGGCAGCTTGCTTTCGAGGAAATGAGCGAGGGAGGGAGAGAGAGGGCCATCAAGGGAGAAGTCATGGTCTTTTTGTGACCTTATCTCGGAAGTGAGATCCCATCACTTTGCCATATTCTACTCATTAGAAGCAAGTCATTAGGTCCAGCCCACACTCAAGCAGAGGGGGTGACACAGGGACATGAACACTAGGAGAAAGGGCTCATCGGGTGCCATCTTGGAAGCTGTCTCCCACACAACTGACTGTCAGTCCTAATAACCCATCATTTCTGGGGTCGCTTAAGAGTGCGGTCTCCAACTTGAGCACATTTTACTGGTTGTCTTTCATCATTAAATAATATTAATTCGTTTGGAATGAAGTCTTCCTAAAACTTCTATTACCCACTCTTCTGTTTTCTTAAAGAGATTATGCAGAGTATACTTCTGTAATTTTCAAGTCTCAGCTCAGCATCTAAGTCTGTGAAAGTGTCACTCCTGGACTTTCAACCTAAAGGAATCACTCCTTCCGAGCTCCTGTAGCACTTATTTTCTATATTGTTTATTTGGCATATAATCATTAATTGCTTTGTGACGGTTCTATTGTGATCTTGCGTTACTCCTTGAATCTTGTGTTGTTTAATTTCCGCATGTCAACATCTTGTCTCTCCATGAGAAGTATAAACAATCTGAATGGAGCAACTGTCTAATACTTAAGGTAGAAGCAATGCAGTGGAGGTTCTCTTTAAATATGTTGTGACTTTTTTCCTTTGATGTGGGTGATTTCTGACTCCTGACCATGATCTTTGATGGCTGCCAGAGGGCGTATTACTGATGGCCCCTATGCTGAGTGGCCCCAGGATACTCTGATTAGCTTTGGTTTATTTGTTTATTTTGGTAGGTGGTTTTGTTCTAGTTTTCAGTCTGTTTTTCTTTGGTGTCAATGCAATAGCCATGGATTCCCTACCTTTTCTTAATTGAAGCCCAGGACTGGGAAATGAGAATCTTAACATGCTGCTTTGTTTGAGTCACAGTTTTCTGAATGAATGCTTAAGATCCCCTTCCATGATATCCTGGGTTTGTGACATCATCGTTGGGGCTGAGAGGGGAAAGAAAAAGGAACAAGCCTTTATTGGTCATGGACTTCATGCCAGCCTTATTCACTTACCTCTAGTCTCATGGCCGTGTCTTGGAGAATGAAGATGGATGCAAGTGTGAGCTGTGGACAAATAGTGTGCTGTATTTTTAAATTCTGAATGATGGTTGTGTTAAACCAGGAATAGGAAGCCAGGTCTGGGGAAAGGAGAGTGAAAATGAGTACGGTGTAAGGAACGTGGGGTTAACTCCTGCAGCAGTGCTTATATTCTGAGTTCTCAGGCCTGGCTCAGACAGCTGCTCCCAGTGGCTCCCTGTCACGGTATCACTTCCTTGGGCACCTTGAGAAGCTTGGCACTCTTGATGGGAATCGCAGTCCCTTAGGAGATGTTACAGGCTGACTTTGTCTCCCCCCACATTCATATATTGAATGAAGCCTTAACCCCCGGTACCTCAGAGTGTGACCTTATTTGGAAATAGGAGTGTTGTAGACATAATTAGTTAAAATAATATCATGCTGGAGCAGGGTGAGCCCTTAATGCAACATAACCAGTACCATTACAAAAAGTATGCCATGTGAAGAGACAGACCCACACGTAGGGCAAATGCTGGGAGAGAGGCCTGGGGCAGATCTCTGCCCAGTGCCTGCAGAGGGAGCACGGCCCTGCTGACACCTTAACTTCTGGCCTCCACAGCTATGAGATCAACTTCTATTGTTCTAAACTGCCCAGATTAAGGTACTTTGTTACCGCAGCCCTAGGAAACTAATCCAGGAGGTCTTTCTGACCTGGTTTCAAGGCCCTGGACCTCGTGTCCTGTCCTTGGTCTTGAATCAGTCCCCTTGTGTTCTGACCCCATGCTCTGCATTGGTGTGCCGTCACCTTCAGGATCGCCCATTCTCTCAGGCATGGGGGGGTCACGTCTTCTGTGGTGCTTCCAGCATGGTGGCTGCTTCCCCGTGGAAAAAGGAGGCCATCCAGAGTGAGGAAGGGGATGTCTCTGCCCACACTCAGGCGGCTGCACTGGGGCAAATCTGAAACGTCTGAGGGGCCCTGTCTCAAGCCTGGGACAAGCCCATTCAGTGTGGGCTGTTTTCTTCTTGGGCTTCCCTGGCTCCCCAAGAAGTGTACACATCTTCCAAGGCTGTGCACAGTTCGGGGCCTCTGAGCGCTAATGAGAGCTGTGGCTTCCAACTCTCTCTTGATATGTTTGCTGTC